>NC_073380.1:13152585-13286163 GCF_028641065.1 Leucoraja erinaceus | reverse complement strand
TCCTATACCATACCACTGCACCTTGGCCTCTACCTCGTATCTCCGTCTTAAAGCTTCCCGCTGGAAACTTGCCCTTCCTGCCACCCGACCATCGATCACCGCCGCTCACACGTAGTTCTATGTTATCCTACCTTATCACCACGGGCTAGGCTTTGCCGCACACAGATGCAATTTTAGAGTCATAAGTCCACGCTTGGGAAAAAGGCCTTCGTTCCTACCTTGCCCACACCGACACGGCTATAGGCCAGGAAACATGCTCCCCGATGTTGGGAGCGGTCCAGAACCGAGGAGCCCCAGTTTAAATAAGGGGTTAGCACATTTAGGAATGAATGAGAAAACCCCCCCCTTTTTCACCAGATATTTAGTGAGTCTGTGAAAATTCACTGCCTCATGAGCAGCAGTGGAGGCCAATTCTCTGGGCTTTGCAAGAAAAGAAGATTGGTCTTTTTTGTTATCCGGGTCCAATTTTTAAATTTTTTATTTATTAATTTATTTTTTTTGGGCACAGCAGTAGTTTGTGCCTTAAGCGCCAGGACCCATGTGCGCATCGTCACCCTGCTAATCTTTTTTCATGTGACATAGGTCTATGTACAGAGTTTGCTATTATCCTGAAGACCTGCGTGGGTGTTCTCCGTGGTGCCTAAGATTTCCTCCCAACATTCCAAAGATGGGACAGGTTTCAAAGGCTTAAAGTGCGCCATTCTTTGTAAATTGCCCCACAGGTGCCTGTAGGATGTGAAACTGGCGATAAACATAGAGCTAGTTAATGGGTGATTGTTGGTCAGAGCGGACTCGGTTGGCTGAAGGACCTGTTTCCACACTGTATATCTAACGTAAACTAAAGTAACCCCTCATCCTCCTGAGCCCCAAGGAATAGTCTCTCAACCTGCTCCACCTCTCCCGATAGCTCAGGCCCTCGAGTCCTGGCAGTGTCCTTGTAAATCTTCTCTCCACCCTTTCCAAATCCTTTCCAAATGCTGCCCAGAACGGAACATAATGCTCTAAATGTGGTCTCTACATCACCTCCCAGTTTCTTTTAGTTCTTCTAGTTTTCAGTCAAATAATAACTGGCAAGGTAAGAGACCCAATGAACTGCAGATGCTGGAATCTTGCTCTGCAGCCCACTGGAGGTTTAGCTGAAAATTTTAGACTCTGGGTTATATCATGATGGTTGTAATGAACCAAGCTGGAAGGTAAGGTGTTATTTCTCAGGTGTACAGTGCTGGAGCAAGATAGAGGCTCAAACAGGGCTTGTACGTTAATTGGCCTCTATAGTCTATAAAATCATGAGAGGAATAGATCGGGCAGACGCCACAGAGTCTCTCGCCCAGAGTAGAGGAATGGAGAACAAGGCGATGTAGGTTTAAGATGAGGGGGGGAAAAGATTTAATGGGAAATATGAGGGGTGACTTTTTCACAGGAAGGGTGGTGGCGTGTATCGGAGACGCAACTGCCAGAGGAGGTAGTTGAGGCCCGCAGGTACTATTGCAGCGGTTTAAGAAACAATCAGACAGGTACATGGATAGGACAGGTTGGAGGGGGATATGGGCCAAACGCAGCAGGTGGAACTCGTGTAGCTGGGGACATGATTGGTCGGTTGTGGGCGAGTTGGGCCGAAGGGCCGGTTTCCACGCCGTATGACTTTAGGACTGGTGTGTAGGCAGTGGATTGTGTGGGTAAAACCGGTGCCAAAATTATACGCAGCACTAAAACTGGTCAAAAGTTAACTCAAGATGATCAAATGGACATTTTTAACTTAGAAAGTCAGGCAGAAAACGGGCAGATGTAAACGTTTCAGACATTTTACAAATGACTTTACTAAACTCCACAAGGAGAAATTAGAACCATTCTACATTGCTTCATTGGCCAAGGCAGGGAATTGAATACTTTAGAGTAACAGAGATTTTACAGAATGGGAACACAAAACCGATACAGAAGTGTATAAAATAATCTACCATGCAGGAAGGCTAAAGGGTGTATTTTATAAGGCACATTACATGTTTAAGCTAGGATGCCTGCAGTTCCGAGTGCAGTTTTATGAGGTGGTGTTAAGTCTCGCAAATCATTTTTCAGCACTGTTAAGAAGTCATTTATTCATTAGTACGAACTTTCTCTTCAGGGATGTTTCTGCGCTGTCCTGAACTTTGCTTCAAGTGTACAAAACTCTCACGCGGTATGAACGGGGAGTAAGGTAGGCCTGCATTCTCCTTTTCCCCTTCCCCCTTTCCCAGCCTTCTCCCACAACACAATGTCCCCTCCGTATCCCCTTCCTTTTCTTCACCCATCACCCCCCCCCACCCCCCACCCCAATCCCGACGGGTGACCTGTGGATAGAGGTTGACTGAGGGGGCCAGAATGTGTGGCAGAAAGATGCGTAATTATATAGATACAATGCCAGATGGTTAGCACTTGGCAGCAACAAACAATGGGACAAATAATTATATCAATGAGGCGTTAGGTTACGAGTAAGGGGGAAGTACAGCGAGACCGGGGTGTCACTGGTACAACAGATCAAGGGAACAAAGTTGGTTAGTGAAAAAGGTAAGGCAGCAGCCAGGGAAGGAAAAAGATAAGGGATGGTGTCTTCAATAACCAGAAGATTTCAGTTATAAGAGTAAAGAGGTTCTCTGCAGTTGTATAGGGGCTCTGCGTGACGGCCACTACTATGGAGTATTGTGCTACCGTTTTGTCTGCATTTGAGGACCGGGAAGCCTTGTGATTGACGGCAGTGCACGCGTCGGTTCACGAGATTGATTCCCCGGCGATTTGGGCGGGATATGTATATGCTTGAGGAGAATGGAGCCAGATGGGCTCTGTATACTCTGGTGTTTAGAAGGAATGAGCGGTGATATCCATTGAAAAATATCGGCTTATTACGGGTTTGGGGACACAATAGAGGCCGGAAAAACATTTAGGAACGGGGATGCGGAAACACTTTTCGACTAGGCTTGTATTCACTGGAGTTTAGAGGATGAGGGGGATATCATATAGAACCATATAAATTATAAAAGGATCTGGACAAGCTAGATGCAGGAAAAAATGGTCCCAATGTTGGGCGAGTCCAGAACCAGGGGGCCACAGTCTTAGAATAAAGGGGAGGTCATTTAAGACTGAGGTGAGAAAAAACCTTTCACCCAGAGAGTTGTGAATTTGTGGAATTCCCGGCCCACAGAGGCAGTGGAGGCCAAGTCATTGGCTGGATTTAAGAGAGAGTTAGATAGAGCTCTAGGGGCTTGTGGAATCAATGGATATGGGGAGAAGGCAGGTACGGGTTATTAATTGGGGACAATCGGCCATGATCACAATGACAGGCGGTGCTGGCACGAAGGGCCGAATGCCTCCTCCTGCACCTATTTTCTATGTTCTATGTTTCTATGAACTGCAGATGCTGGTTTACACCGAAGGCAGACACAAAATGCTGGTTGTCAAACTCTGCGGGTCAGGCAGTATCTTTGGATAGAAGTTATGGGTGACGTTTTGGGTTGATAGAGTCTCGACCCGAAGAAAAAATCTCCCATTCTTCCTATCCAGAAGTGCTGCCTGTCCGCTGAGTTTACTCCAGAATTTCACCGCGCTCTATTAGACAGGTACATGGATCAGACAGGTTTACGGGGAATTTCCCAACAAGGGATGGTGGGTAGCACGTGGTTTTGTTCTTTTTTTTTTTTTTTTTTTTTTCGAGACACGAGGTTGCAAAGTGGGTCGAACAATGCCCGGTCCACCATACGGGTACTGACCTGTTTCCACCCCACCGCCCATTGAAGGGACCGGCGTCGCTGTCTCATAAAGGCAACCAGGCATCATCAGAGAACCACACCAAACCTGGCCAAAATTCTAATGTCACCCCCTGCCCACGAGGCAAGAAGGTACAAACAGGGCCCCCTGGAACAACTGTAACTGTCCAGGTTCCGGAAACGCTTCTTCCCCACACTACAACTTTCTAAATACGCTCTGCGATGCATAGACTTGGGGGCATGGTTTTTGTTCTTTGCAAGTTGCTGGTTGAAATGTCCCTAAATATTTAATGCATATATCGTGGGTGGTTGTGTACATACACAGTAAAATATGTATATCCGAGATAAATATCGCTAACCTACATATGTCATCGGGCTATGTTCCAAAAACAACATAAAAAAACATTTTACTTGCAGGCCAGGCATTGAGGGATAGTTAACACCCCACACCCCACTCTCTGTGGAATAAAACAACAAAAAGGTTCGTATATTTGATATAGGAATTATGTTCCATACAATATATACTATATTAACCGCCATATATTTTTACGTAGGACTAAGGTAGATATAAAAAAGTTATGTACAGAAAATTTTTGTGTGCTCTATGGATGGTATTTTACAGGAGTACCATCTTAAAGGTGTAAGCAGGAACGGCAGATGCTGGTTGAACAATGAACGAATAGGACCAAAAAGCTGGCATGGAGAACGCAAGCATGTCGGAGAGGGGAGGATATGGGGTGACGTTTCGGGTCGGACAGGAGGCGGTCTCGACCCGAACATGTTACCCATTATTTCTCCTAGAGGTCGACGCCTGTAATGCTGAGTTACTACGGCTTTTTTTGTGTCCACCAAGTTTACTCCATATTCCGTTGCGTTGCTGCAAGTATGAATTTCATTGTTCCGTTTTGGGACAATCTACGAACAATAAACCTCTCTAGATCTGGTACGGTATCGGTAAAACAGATTAAATAAAATATTAGTGTTGATCATTTAAATCGATGTGATGTAGAATAACCCTCCAGGGGCGGCACTTAATTTTCCTGGATTATACAGGGCGGCCACCGGTGGCACAGCGATACAACTGCTGCCTCACATCACAAGAGACCCGGGTTTGATCCTGGCTATGGGTGCTGTCTGCACGGAGTTTCGTATGTTCTCACTGTGACCACGTGGGTTCCCTCCGTAGTGTATTGGTATTGTTAATACCTTATTGTCATTTTCCAGTATTCGCATACCCACAGAGAGGAAACAAAAAAACGTTGCTCCTGGTTTCCTCTCCACACTCCAAATACATACAGATTTGTAGCCAGTTAATCGGTAAAGATTGTATCTTTATTGTCCCGAGCGTGGAGGAAAGTGTAGGGGTACGCTGGCCGGGCGGACCCCTGTGGGCTGCCGGACCTGTGTGATGAATGTTTAAAGAAAACTAACCAAAACTAAAGTGATTTTCACCGCTGCGCTAATGTACCCCCCGCCCTTTTTAAATGTTTATAGTCCCCCCTCTTTCTGGCAGCTAATTCCATGCATCTCCCCCACCCTCTGTGAGAAAAGGTTGCCTCGGGCACGGTTCCTGTTAAATTGTTCCCCATTCGCCTTAAATGTAGGGTCCTCTGGATTTTGATTGTAAATTGTCCCTAGTGTGTGTAGGATATCAATAGTGTGTGGGGATCGCTGGACGGCGCGACTTGGCCGTGCGAAGGGTCGTTTCCTCGCGCTGAATCTCTAGACATAAAATAAACTTGCAATTTATCAAAATAATATTCCTGTTTTCGCTAGAAACTGGCACTTTTTATTAACCAGCACTGGTGGGTCAGGGTTGTTGTAAGTTAATTGGCTGGCGGATCAAAATTATAACTCGTCCATAGTTGCGTGGGATAGTGCTAATGTGCGGGAATCGCTGGGCAGTGCGGACCCGGGGGCCTAAAGGCCTGTTTCCACGCTTTATCTCTGAAACTAAACTAGACAAAACATTGCGCATAGAACAGTACAGCACAAGAATATAGCCTGTTGTCCATGCTGTATCTCTGCACCAAACTCAGTAAGTAATGCCCGAGGTCCCCAAGAAGGCGTATTAAAAAAATGGATCATATATTTCAGCTCTTTTCCTTATTGGCGGAGTTTTCCTGAAACATTCAAACCAAAGTGACACTCAAACCATGTTCTGCAGACAGGATTGCACTGCTGGTAACAACAAAGTTACACGGGATTTCTCCAACGGTATTCATGTGTCACTGCATCTATGAACTCAACGTAACTCCCATTATATCAACACCCACACACACCCACACACAC
The DNA here is from genome assembly GCF_028641065.1 of Leucoraja erinaceus. Classification (NCBI taxonomy): domain Eukaryota; kingdom Metazoa; phylum Chordata; class Chondrichthyes; order Rajiformes; family Rajidae; genus Leucoraja; species Leucoraja erinaceus. Next base: position 13,280,137 of record NC_073380.1, on the reverse strand, counting down.
ACACACACAAAGTGGAATAATTAGGGCCTAGACCTGAAACAATTTGACAGTACAAAGAAGTGGTCGCGGATTCACATTTCAGAACAAAGGTTAACAGTTGTCCATTCACTGAGATGATAAACTGATGACGAAAGGTCAGGATTCAGGTGCTTTTCCTCAGTCGACAAGATCCAAAAGTTACCCTTTTGTTTTGCGTTTGAAACAGAGAAGCACCGAACAAATGCTTTTCAACAAAACAAAAACTTTCGCGCAATTTTTTAAATATATCAAATCTCTTTCCGCCGGCGTTCTGCGTCCATCGTTATATTTCACGTGGTGGCCAGTTGTCGGCCCTCGTTAGGACCGGAACGCGAAGTCAGAACACTAGCAAAAGGTTCATACGTTCAGATTTTACGGCCTCCCGCCCATTCCTACTGAAATAATTACCACCGAACCGCTCAGTTCTGCATGCTTGCCGTCAGCTGAGTGCATCAAATCAGCGACAAGGCAGTCAGTTGGACAACCGTGACACTCTGAACGGGTAATATGTGCCACATCAAGGACTCTGCTTGCCCCGAACAAATCTTGACGTATGACGGAGTTGTTAAGTGGGAGAGAGGCTTGCACTAATTCCCGCAATGCAGTTGGGACCAGGGGGTTAGAAGTCGGCCAGTCGTGGCATCTCTTGCGCTAAGTCCAAGGTCGCAGAAGACCAGCTTTAGCTGGTGATTATCGATTAGACCGAGGGTTGAAAGCAGTGCGAAGGACTTGCAGGCAGAGACCCTATGCACTTGTTACTCCATGCGATTAGTATACAAACTTTTCACCCACGGCATTGGGGTTAGTATTGATGTGATAGAGCACTGGGGGGCTGGCAAACAGGAGAGCAAAGAGTAGCAGTAACGGGTAAACGGTCCTTTTCACAATGGCAGGCAGTGACTAGTGGGGTACCGCAAGGCCTCAGTGCTGGGACCCCAGCTATTTACAAATATATATTAATGATCTGGATGAGGGAATTGAAGGCAATATCTCCCAGTTTGCGGATGACACTAAGCTGGGGGGCAGTGTTATCTGTGAGGAGGATGCTAGGAGACTGCAAGGTGACTTGGATAGGCTGGGTGAGTGGGCAAATGGTTGGCAGATGCAGTATAATGTGGATAAATGTGAGGTTATCCATTTTGGTGGCAAAAACGGGAAAGCTGACTATTATCTAAATGGTGGCCGATTTGGGAAAGGGGGAGATGCAGCGAACCCTGGGTGTCATGGTACACCATTCATTGTAAGGTAGGCATGCAGGTGCAGCAGGCAGTAAAGAAAGCGAATGGTATGTTTAGCTTTCTTGCAAAAGGATTTGAGTATAGGAGGCAGGGAGTTCTACTGCAGTTGTACAGGGTTCTTGGGTGAGACCACACCTGGAGTATTGCGTACCGTTTTTTGGTCTCCAAATCTGAGGAAGGACATTATTGCCATAGAGGGAGTGCAGAGACGGTTCACCAGACTGATTCCTGGATGTCAGGGACTGTCTTATGAAGAAAGCACTGGATAGACTTGGCTTTTATTACTCTCTAGAATTTAGAAGATTGAGAGGGGAATCTTATAGAAACTTACAAAATTCTTAAGGTGTTGGACAGGCTAGATGCAGGAAGATTGTTCCCGATGTTGGGGAAGTCCCGGACAAGGGGTCACAGCTTAAGGATAGGGGAAATCCTTTAAAACGAGATGAGAAGAACTTTTTTTCACACAGAGAGTGGTGAATCTCTGGAACTCTCTGCCACAGAGGATAGTCAAGGCCAGTTCATTGACTATATTTAAGAGTGAGTTAGATGTGGCCCTTGTGGCTAAGGGGATCAGGGGGTATGGAGAGAAGGCAGGGTACGGGATACTGAGTTGGATGATCAGCCATGATCATATTGAATGGCGGTGCAGCTCGAAGGCCGATGGCCTACTCCTGCACCTAGTTTTTCTATTTTCTATTTTCTATGTTAGACAACAAACCTTGGGCAGGGGTATTAATCTCTGGCGTCTGAGCCAATATCTACCCCTCAGAGTCAGGATAACAACGTGTCTGGCCACTGGATGTCGAGGGGGATTGTTGTGAACTAATGCTGCGCTGCATTCTCTGTCTCAGAGTACATTTTCAAAACTATTGCACTAGCAGAAATGCTCATAACATCTTGGAGCAGAAGAAGGTGCTTCGGCCCATCAAGTCTACTCCACCATCCAATCATGGCTGATCGATCTTTCCCTCTCAACCCCCATTCTCCTGCCTTCTCCCCACAACCCTGAACACTCGCAACTAATCAAAAAAGTCTCTAAATCTCTGCCTTAAAAATATCCATTAACTTGGCCTCCACAGCAGAGTGTGTGCAATGAATTCCACAGGTTCACCACCCTCTGACTGAATAAACTCCTTCTCATCTCCTTTTTAAAAGTACATCCTTTTATTGAGGACTGGTGATTCTGGTCCTAGCCTCTCTCACTAGTGGAAACATCCTCTCCACATCCACTCTGTCCAGGCAGCCTGTCACTATTCGGTAGGTTTTCACCTTGGAAGGATGAGTTCCCCATCTCATCCTTCTAAACTCCAGCGAGTAGAAGCCCAGTGCGTCAAACGCTCATCCACATTGATGCAACCGCAAAGCATAAAGGTTGCAATATATTTAGTTTAGTTTTAGTTTAGAGATACAGCGTGGAAACCGTGTCCGCACCGACCAACGATCCCCGCACACTAACACGACAGGGCCTGTCCCACTTGGGCGTCATTCGTGCGTAATTTACTCGAACATCATTTTAGGGCCACGACGCACGACAGCGTGTCTGCCGCGCACGTGGTGCGTGGTACGTAACGTAGGCAGTGACACGCGATCGCGCGCAGCGGCCGCCCCACAATTTTTGGGATGTTTTGAGCGCCATCTGCGCAAATGACGCCCAATGACACCAAACCAATTTAACCTCCAAACCTGTACGTCTTTGGAGTGTGGGAGGAAGTCGAAGATCTTGGAGAAAAACCCACGCAGTCACGGGGAGAACGAACAAACTCCGCACAGACAGCACCCACAGTCGGGAACGAACCCGGGTCTCCGGCGCTGTACGACAGCAACTCTGCCGCTGCATCACCATGTCACAGTTGGCAAGACAACAGCTTTTTGCTGTATTTTCGTACATGTGACAATAATACACAATACCAATTACCTGGTACATGAAACATAGAAACATGAAATTAGGTGCAGGAGTAGGCCATTCGGCCCTTCGTGCCTGCACCGCCATTCAATATGATCATGGCTGATCATCCAACTCAGTATCCCGTACCTGCTTTCTCTCCATACCCTCTGATCCCCTTAGCCACGAGGCCACATCTAACTCCCTCTTAAGGTTATATGCCAATGAACGGCCTCAACTACCCTCTGTGGCAGAGAGTTCCAGAGATTCACCACTCTCTGTGTGAAAAAAGTTCTCCTCATCTCGGTTTTAAAGGATTTCCCCCTTATCCTTAAGCTGTGACCCCTTGTCCTGGACTTCCCCAACATCGGGAACAATCTTCCTGCATCTAGCCTGTCCAACCCCTTAAGATTTTTGTAAGTTTTCTATAAGATCCCCTCTCAATCTCCTAAATTCTAGAGAGTATAAACCAAGTCTATCCAGTCTTTCTTCATAAGACAGTCCTGACATCCCAGGAACTCTATTACAAAAACCCATTCACCCGTCGAGTATGAATGCTGCGTTTAAGAAATATATAGATGAATGTCATTTGCTTTGCCTGCACCATCATTGCTTACTTAATGCTTTGATTGTAAGATCATAATATCATGTTGAGAGAACATAGAAAAATAGGTGCAGGAGTAGGCCATTCAGCCCTTCGAGCCAGACCCCGCCATTCAATATGACCATGGCTGGATCATACAAAGTCATTACCCCGTTTCCAGCTTTTTCCCCATATCCCTTGATTCCATTAGCCCGAATGTCTATGTCTAACCCTCCCCCTCCCCTGAAACATCCAGTGAATTTGGCCTCCACTTGCTTCTGTTGCAGAGAATGTCCACAGTTTCACAAATCCATGGGTGAAAAAGGTTTTCCCTCATCTCACCTCAATGCCATAACCCTTTATTTCTTAAACTGTGACCCCTGGTTCTGGACTCCCCCAACATCGGGAACATTTTTCCTGCATCTAACCTGTCCAATCCCTTAAGGACAATCGGTAGGCCGTAGCCCTGTTTCCATGGTGCATCTCTAAAAGTGAACTAAAATAGCAAAAACAATTGCAAATATGACAGAATGGAAAACAGATAAGATAATGCTGGATGCAGTTCAGCAAATGTACATATTTTTTAAATCCTATTTCTAAAAGCAGGGACTGTTGAGTACAAAAGCATCAAACATCTGGGTTGAAAAGTTAGGTATCGTTCCTCATCCCAGTTCTAAATGGCCTACCAATTTCGGGCGGTGTGATAGGGGGGGTTCGGCGGTCGGGGGGGATGGGGATCGGGCAGTTCGGGGGGGGCACAAGAAAAAGGGCGTGTATTGTGGCCATTCGGCCCCATCATATTTACGGGCGGGGGGGGGGGGCGGTCCTGCGGCGGGCGGGCGGGGGGGGGGGGTTCGGGGGGGTGCGGTCAATCATGGCTGATCTATCTCTCCTAACCCCATTCGCGGGGGCGCGCCTGTCTCCCCCCATGAACTCTGGACACACCGATATGGGGGGTCTTCGGGCGGGTTCGGGGGGTGGCGGGCGGCGGCGGGGGTGGATACGGGGGGCGTGCTGGGGGGTGGGGCAGGGTCGGTCGGCGGGGTCGGGTGGCCTTCAGGTCGGCGGGTTGTCTGCAGCCTGGTGCATTTTGACTGCTGTGTGTCTTTGCGCAGCACATCAATAACATGCACTTAGGTTCGGGCGGGGGCGGGGGTGGGCCGGGGGGGGGGTTCTGAAGAAGGTCTCGACCCGAAAAAAAAAAAAAACGTACTTCCATTCCTTCTCCCGGGTCCGGGCTGGGGGCGTGCGGCTAATTCGGTCGGGTGGGGGGCGGGGGGGGGCGGTCGGGGGTCTGGAGGGGGTGGGGGGGGGGGGGGGTGTGCGGCCCGATTTACGGTCCAGCTTTTTGTGTTCTACCTTGCGGGGCTTTCGGCGGCGGGAAGTCGGGGTCGGTCGGGGGGTCGGGGCTGTTCGGGGGGGGGGGGGGCGGGGGGGGGGGGGGGCTCATATTTACTTCCGCCTTTATCCTACTCTCCAACCCCCATGCTCCTGTCCTCCCCCCATGAACCATTTTAACAAAGAACAGGCCCCTTCAGCCTGCCGTGGAACTCCATTGTGCTTCACAAAGACCACTTTTTCCACAGGAAGTCTCGACACCAAAAAAAACGTCTTCCTTCCTTCTCGCCAGGAGAGGCTGGTTACGCCAGCTTTTTGTTGTACCTTCCACTTTCTCTGCCTCAGGGTAGCCTTTAGAAAAGGGGCGGTGAGGCCAATTCTTCTCAGGGGGCGGTGGATACTTTCAGAGAGAGCTAGATAGGGCTTTTAAAAATAGCGGAGTCAGGGGATATGGGATAAGGCAGGAACGGGGTACTGATTGGGGATGATCAGCCATGATCACATTGAATGGCGGTGCTGGCTCGAAGGGCCAAATGGCCTACTCCTGCACCTATTGTGATTTGGTCTATTTAGTTACTGACCCTAACTGCATTCATGCTCGAGACCTTCAGCAAGATCCGAGTGGAGGAACTTCAAGGAAACGCCACAATCGTGCTGCCGCCCTCTCCAAGCCAAACACTATCTCAATTTGGAAATAATTTACTTCCAGTAGCAGCAGGGGTTTGACATGGGAACCTATATAAGTGAATGATTGCTACCTGGCAGCTTGCATCATTTCTTTCCCATTTTTTTGTTTTGATTGGCTTTTTAGTGGAAATAAGAATCAGGAGAGTTTGAAATTGGCCCGCCGACTACCTATCAACTATTCTGAGTCGACTACATATTCTCTTTGTGTCATGAGAAATTGATTACTGAAAGGATTATGTAATTAGCTTTTAGTGGACCTGTGCCTCGTGGCTCTGCTCTTATTTTATTTTGAATTAAGCTTTTCACAACCAGCCCTTTGTATTCTATCTTAAAGATGCATCGAAGTTGCCTGTTTTTAAACAGGAAAGCTCAAGTTTGTTCTGTGTGTTCTTTATGTTCCAGACCTTGATATCCAAAGTCTCAGTCTCCATCGTCTCAGACTCAGGCTCTCGGTCTGAAGAAGGGTCTCGACCCGAAAGGTCACCCATTCAAAGCGAGAGGATTTGAGTGTAGGGAGCAAGGAGGTCCTACTGCAGTTGTACAGGGCCCTTGGTGAGACTGCACTTGGAGTATTGTGTGCAGTTTTGGTCTCCTAATTTGAGGAAGGACATTCTTGCTATTAAGGGAGTGCAGCGGGGTGGGAGATTGCAACCTTCACGTGGTCCACCCCGTTTCGACAAATGCAATCAACCCGGCGTGCACAATAAAATAAGATCAAATAGACCAAGTTGATCAATAACTTTAGGCCATGAATGTCATACGCAAGAAGAAGAAGAAGAAGAAGAAGAAGAAGGGAGTGCAGCGTAGCTTCACCAGGTTAATTCCCTAGATGGCTGGACTGACATATGATGAAAGAATGGATGGACTGGGCTTGTAATCACTTGGAATTTAGAAGGATGAGAGGATATCTTATTGAAACATATAAGATTATTATAAAATTACATATAAAATTAACATATAAGACACGCTTGATGCAGGAAAAATGTTTCCGATGTTGGGGGAGTCCAGAGCCAAGGGCCGCAGTATACGAATAAGGGGTAGTCCATTTTGGACTGAGATGGGGAAAAACCTTTTCCCCCTGAGAGTTGTGAATCTGTGTAATTCTCTGCTACAGAAGGAATTGGAGGCCAATTCACTGGATATTTACAAGAGAGTGTTAGAATTAGCTCTTGGAATTAGCTCTTGGCTAATGGAATCAAGGGATATGGGGGAAAAAGCAGGAACAGGGTACTGATTCTGGATGATCAGCCATGATCATATTGAATGGCGGTGCTGGCTCCTGTACCTATTTTCTATGTTTCTATTCCTTTTCCTCTCCAGAGATGCTGCCTGACCCGCTGAGTTACTCCAGCATTTTGTGTTTATCTTTGGTATCCATGGGATGAGTCAACCCCTCCTTTAATGTCTTTCCAGAACTGAACCCAAATACCTCAAAGTGTACACCGACCACTACTTACTTCCATTATGCCCCAAATTCAAGTCTGCCCTCCACCATTCATCATGGCTGATCTATCTCTACCTCTGAACCCCCTGCTCCCCATAACCCCTGACACCCGTACGAATCAAAAATCTATCTGTCTCCACTTTAAAAATTTCCAAATGACTTGGCCTCAACAGCCGTCTGTGGCAATGAATTCCACGTTCCGCGTGGCTTTTCCCCGGGAGCTCCGGTTTTCCTCCCACACTCCAAAGACGTGCAGTTTGTAAGTTAAAAGGCTTTGGTAAAATTGTGAAATATCCCGAGTGTGCAGGATATTTCCTTGAACGTGGTTTCACAGGATGATATGTTGGTCAAAGGGGCTTTTGGCACATTGGCCCTCATCAGTCAGGTATTGAGGATAGAAATTGAGAGGTCATGTGCAGTTGTATAAGATGTTTAATGATACGGGGGTCGCTGGTCGGCGTGGACTCGGTGGGTCAAAGAGCTTTGTTTTCCTCCTGTATCTCTAAACTAAACTAAACTAAAACCACAGGTAGACAAAAAATGCTGGAGAAACTCAGCGGGTGAGGCAGCATTTATGGAGCGAAGGAAAGAGGGCCAACGTTTTCAGGCCGAAACCCTTCTTCAGACTAAACTAAACCATACTCTGACCAAGAAATTCCTCCTCATCTCCATTCGAAAGGTACGTCCTTTTATATTTGAAACTGTGCCCTCCAGTCCACTAGTGGAAACATCCTCTCCACATCCACTCCATCCAGGCATTTCACTATTCGGTAAGTTTCAATGACGTAACGCCTCATCCTTCTAAACTCCAGCAAGTACGCCACAGGGGATCCTTCTTCCCTGTCACTGTCAAACTCAAAAACTCCTCCCCCTTCTGTCGTGGGGTGGACTGAAACTGACTCCCTCCCCTCCCCCAATCTTTGCACCTCCCAATTCTTTCCACTTGTCACTTTAATTTCATGTTTCGTGCATTTCGTGTTTTTATGGCTGTTGGCAGATCTTGACTTTCAGAAAGCCTTTGATAAGATCCCGCATGGGAGACTGGTGACTAAAATTAGAGCACATAGCATTGGGTGTAGGGTGTTGACGTGGATAGAAAATTGGTTGGCAGACAGGAAGCAAAGAGTAGGAGTGAACGGGTCCTTTTCAGAATGGCAGGCAATGGTGAGTTGAGTGCCGCAAGGCTCGGTGTTGGGGCCGCAACTGTTTACCATATATATTAATGATTTGGAAGAGGGAATTAGGAGCACCACAGCAAGTTTGCAGATGACACAAAGCTGGGTGGCAGTGTGAACTGTGTAGAGGATGTTAGGAGGTTGCAGGGTGACCTGGACAGGTTGAGTGAGTGAGCAGATGCGTGGCAGATGCAGTATAATATAGATAAGTGTGAGGTTATCCACTTTGGCGGCAAAAACAAGGGGGCAGATTATTATCTCAATGGGGTTAGGTTAGGTAAGGGGGAGGTACAGCGAGACCTGGGGGTCCTTGTCCACCAGTCACGGAATGTTGGCTTACAGGTACAGCAGGCAGTGAAGAAAGCTAATGGAATGTTGGCCTTCATAACAAGAGGATTTCAGTATAGGAGTAGAGAGGTTCTTCAGCAGTTGTATAGGGCTCTGGTGAGATCACATCTGGAGTATTGTGTACAGTTTTGGTCTCCTAATTTGAGGAAGGACATCCTTGTGATTGAGGCAGTGCAGCGTATGTTTACGGGATTGATCTCTGGGATGGCGGGACTGTCATATGAGGAAAGATTGAAAATACTAGGCTTGTATTCACTGGGGTTTAGAACGGGGAGGGGGGATCTTATAGAAATTATATACAATTATAAAAGGACTGGACCAGTGACCACAGTCTTAGAATAAAGGGGAGGCTATTTAAGACTGAGGTGAGAAAAACTTTTTCACCCCAGAGAGTGTGTGAATTTGTGGAATTCCCTACCACAGAGGGCAGTGGAGGCCAAGTCACTGGATGGATTTAAGAGAGAGTTAGATAGAGCTCTAGGGGCTAGTGGAATCAAAGGGATATGGGGAGAAGGCAGGCACGGGTTATTGATAGGGGATGGTCAGCCATGATCACAATGAATGGCGGTGCTGGCTCGAAGGGCCAAATGGCCTCCTCCTACACCTATTTTCTATGTTTCTATGTTTCTATCAATTTCCCTCCTGGGATAAATAAAGTTCTATTGTATCGTGTCGTGTAGGCCCAGTGCCGTCAAACGCTCATCATATGCATGACTCATATGCAAGATGGATTACCTAGTTCTCTGTTCTGTTATTCTGGACAGAAACCAGCCCCCCAATATATTCAATATATTCCCTGATCGTTGCGACCTCTGCATTCTGGGAGCTTTCTGAGTTGAGAACTAAGTTTAATCTAAACAAGGTTCTGTCTCATTTTGATTTGACATTTCGGAATTCTAATGAGGATTGTTGCCTCACAGTAGTTGGGAATGATACTATGTCTGAAATGGAAACCAGTAGCCTTCCATTCGGCACGGTGGTGCAGCTGTGGAGTTGCTGCCTTACAGCGCCAGAGACCCAGGTTCGATCCCGACTACGGGTGCTTGTCTGTCCGGAGTTTGTACGTTCTCCCCGTGACCTTCGTGGGTTTTCTCCGCGATCTTCGGTTTCCTCCCACACTCCAAAGACGTACAGGCTTGTAGATTAATTAGCTTGGTTATAAATGTAAATTGTACCTAGTGTAGGTATGTTACAAAACTTACCTTCAGCGGCACTGCAGTTCTGCCACTGGTCGTGTGCGCGACTTTGGTGCCTTTGAGAGGGGCAAGGGATTAAAATGCCGTTTTCTCCTGCCTGTCGGAGTCGATCTTTCTCGGGCTGTTAAGCTGCTGAAGAATAATCGATCCGACTTGCGTTCTCTGAAGTTTTCTATAAACATTGCTGGACAATGTAATAGCAGGAGTAAAATAAAAATCGACTTCTAATGCCGTCAACGGGACGGATCTCTCGTACGGGACAAATAAAGGTAAGCCGTTGATTTTACATATAAACTTGCTTCTTAGGATTGCTTTAATCCAAATTTTATGCGAAAAGGTGATTTAGGCCAAATACGAACTGGCAGTGTTTTTCCTGCCGATATGGGGTTTAAATTCACCGCAAACGCAACGTTCCAAACGATCTCGTTCTACAAAATCTCACTCGCAAGATGATTTAAATGGCCATTAATTTACGGAAATTAAACACTAAATTCCTTCTATTTGGCCTATAAATTCATGACTAGATTTAAAAATCATGTTATATTGGGAATTATTGTGTGAATGTTATTTGGGACACCTAGGCTATTTAAAAATGTTAACCTTTTCTTAAGAAATGGATAGATGTTTAGATCTAGTAATTGAATTTTGTAATTAGCTACAATTAGGTAACTAACTAATTATATGCTTTAATTTCAGGTCATCCAAGTAAGATTGTTGTACAGTATATTTGTTTCAGAATGTTTCAATCTACAATAACTGAAATTTTCATTCAGCTCTCTTAATTTTTATGAAAGTTATGGGCTTTTGACTGTCTTCGATCAAAGCTTTTGAGTTAAGTCAATGGAAAGAAAGCAATAGGGAACAAGATGCTAATTTCAGAGTATGAAAATGGCCATAACGTTTTTAATACTGAAGATATGAAAGTGAATAAATTAGGTGTCAAATTAAACTTATTTTTATGCTTTATCTGATGGGATAAATTGCAGACTTGATTTTTTAAATCTCAAAATTTTGTAACATTGCTAAATAGTGTGTGTAGGAAAGTGTTAGTGTGCGGGGATCGTGGTCGGTGCTGCCTCGGTGGGCCGGAATAATAATAATAATAATAATAATAATAATAATAATAATAATAATAATAATAATAATAATAATGCATTTTATTTGCTGGCGCCTTTCTGGACACCCAAGGACACCTTAAAAAAATTAACAGAAGACAAAAAACATATAGTCGGAGAAAAATAATAATAAGGACATCATCAATACACAAATTAAAGATGGAAATCGCTCCAAAGACACAAAATCAAAAAATCAAAAAAACACACTGTGAAGAGAGAGCAGCGGCAGCTAAAGCGCGCCAGCGTCCACTCTCCCTTCCGACAGCCATCTTGGACACAGACTAACATGTTAACTGACATACAAAAAATCATCCCCCCACAGTGGATACCACTGTGGGGAAAGGCACAATGTCCAGTCCCCATCCCCAGTTCACCCAAAGTCAGGCCTATTGAGGCCATCGCTGTTGCCTCTACGGAGGCCCGATGTTCCTGGCCGTTCTGGCCGGGTGGTGTTGCTCCGGCGTTGGGAGAGTCCTCACAGCGGCTGGGCCACCTGGAACGGCCGCTTCCTAGTGGGGGATTGTCGGCTTCCGAAGCCGACAAGGCCGCGCCGGTTTGGAGCTCCCAGGCTCCCGATGTTAAAGTCGGCGCCGACTGCTCCGCTTCGCAGACCCGCAGCCCGGAGGTGTTGATCTCGGCGGTCACAGCTCACCGGAGCTCCAGCGCATCGATCCAGCGCGGTGACCCAGGCAAGGCGTCGCCCGCTCCGCTCCGCGATAGCGCTCCAGCGCTGTGCCGCCAACAAAGCGGAGGTGCTGGGCGGTCCCCGCCAGGAAACGGCGCTCCACGCCCGCTGGTAGGCCACGAGGACGGGTCGACGGGCAGCGCGCAGAAAAAAGCTGCCTCACCGACCAGGTAGGGACCTAGAAGTATAATTACCTCCTTCCCCCCACATTCAGAAGTCCATTTCTCCAACAAACGAAGAACAAGACTTACTAAAAACTTTTCTAAAAATGAATTAAACGGACGGCTGCTGGTTAGCAGCCGTTCCCCAAGATGGCTCCACCTCCACTACATGCCATAGGGCCTGTTTCCACTCTGTAAAGTAAACTAAACTAAACTAAACTGTCATTCACTGAACTCCACTAACTCTCTGGTGGGAGCATTATAATTTCACAAAAAAGTGGCGCAGCAGGAGAGCTTTATCTTTTCTGCACCCTTTCCAGCTTGATAACATCTATCCTATAACACAGTGCCCAGATCTGAGCACAATACTCTTAATGCAGCCTCACCAACGTCTTACACAACTGCAACATGACCTCCTAACTCCTATACTCAATACCCTGACTGATGAAGGCCAATGTGCCAAATGCCTTTTTGACCACCTTATCTACCTGCCACTCGACCTTCAAGGAACCGTGCGCCTGTATTCTTTGATCCCTCTGCTCTACATTTGAGGAATGTCCTTCCTCCTAATTTGAGGAAGGGCATCCTTGCTATTGAGGCAGGTGCAGCGTAGGTTCACGAGGTAAACCCCTGGGATGGTGGGACTGTCATGCGAGGAAAGATTGGAAAGACTGGGCTTGTATTCACTGGAATTTAGAAGGATGAGAGGATATCTTGTAGAAACATACAAAATGATAAAAGGACTGGACAAGCTAGATGCAGGAAAAATGTTCCCAATGTTGGGGGAGTCCAGAACCAGGGGCCCCAGTCTAAGAATAAAGGGGTGGCCATTTAAAACTGAGATGAGAAAAAACTTTTTCACCCAGTGAGTTGTGAATTTGTGGAATTCTCTACCACAAAAGGCAGTGGAGGCCAATTCATTGGATGAACTTAAAAGAGAGTTAGATAGAGCTCTTGGGGCTAGTGGAATCAAGGGATATGGGGAGAAGGCAGGCACGGGTAACTGATTGTGGATGATCAGCCATGATCACAATGAATGGCGGTGCTGGCTCGAAGGGCCAAATGGCCTCCTCCTGCACCTATTGTCTATCTATGTAACACCATCCAGAGCTCTACCATTCACTGTTTAGGTCCTGTCCATGTTAGACTTCCCAAAATGCAACACCTCCAAAGATAGACACAAAAAGCTGGAGTAGCCCAGTGGGTCAGTCAGCATCTCTGGAGAAAACAAATAGGTGACAAAGGAATAGGATTCCTTTTCTCTAAATGGCTGATCATCCCCAATCAGTACCTCGTTCCTGCCTTCTCCCCATATCCCCTGACCTATTTTTAAGAGCCCTATCTAGCTCTCTCTTGAAAGCATCCAGAGAACCTGCCTCCACCGCCTTCTGAGGCAGAGAATTCCACAGATCTCATGCCTAAACCCATTTTCCTGCTTTCTCTCCTTAACTGTTGACACTCGTTGTAATCAAGAATTTGTATATCTCTGCCTTAAAACTATCCATTGGTCTGGCCTCCACAGCCCTCTGTGGCAATGAGTTCATAGAAACATAGAAACATAGAAAATAGGTGCAGGAGTAGGCCATTCGGCCCTTCAAGCCTGCACCGCCATTCAATATGATCATGGCTGATCATCCAACTCAGTATCCTGTACCTGCCTTCTCTCCATACCCACTGATCCCTTTAGCCACAAGGGCCACATCTAACTCCCTCTTAAATATAGCCAACGAACTGGCCTCAACTACCTTCTGCGGCAGAGAATTCCAGAGATTCACCACCTCTGTATGAAAAATGCTTTCCTCATCTCGGTCCTAAAAGATTTCCCCCTTATCCTTATCCTTGTTCTGGACTTCCTCAACATCGGAAACAATCTTCCTGCATCTAGCCTGTCCAACCCCTTAAGAATTTTGTACGTTTCTATAAGATCCCCCCTCAATCTTCTAAATTCTAGCGAGTACAAACCGAGTCTACCCAATCTTTCATCATATGAAACTCCTGACATCCCAGGAATCAGTCTGGTGAACCTTCTCTGTACTCCCTCTATGGCAAGAATGTCTTTCCTCAGATTAGGAGACCAAAACTGTACGCAATACTCCAGGTGTGGTCTCACCAAGACCCTGTACAACTGCAGTAGAACCTCCCTGCTCCTATACTCAAATCCTTTTGCTATGAATGCTAACATACCATTCGCCTTCTTCACTGCCTGCTACACCTGCATGCCTACTTTTAATGGCTGGTGTACCATGACACCCAGGTCTCGTTGCATCTCCCCTTTTCCTAATCTGCCACCATTCAGATAATAGTCTACTTTCTTTTTTTGCCGCCAAAGTGGATAACCTCACATTTATCCACATTATACTGCATCTGCCATGCATTTGTCCACTCACCCAGCCTGTCCAAGTCACCTTGCAGCCTCCTAGCATCCTCCTCACAGCTAACACTGCCCCCCAGCTTCGTGTCATCCGCAAACTTGGAGATGTTGCATTCAATTCCCTCATCCAAATCATTAATATATATCGTAAATAGCTGGGGTCCCAGCACTGAGCCTTGCGGTACCCCACTAGTCACTGCCTGCCATTGTGAAAAGGACCCATTTACTCTTACTCTTTGCTTCCTGTCTGCCAGCCAGTTCTCTATCCACATCAATATTGAACCCCCAATACCGTGTGCTTTAAGTTTGTATACTAATCTCTTATGTGGAACCTTGTCGAAAGCCTTCTGAAAGTCCAGATACACCACATCCACTGGTTCTTCCTTATCCACTCTACAAGTTACATCCTCGAAAAATTCTATAAGATTCGTCAGACATGATTTACCTTTCATAAATCCATGCTGACTTTGTCCAATGATTTCACCACTTTCCAAATGTGCTGCTATCCCATCTTTAATAACTGATTCTAGCAGTTTCCCCACAACCGACATTAGACTAACTGGCCTGTAATTCCCTGTTTTCTCTCTTCCTCCCTTTTTTAAAAGTGTGGTTACATTAGCTACCCTCCAATCCTCAGGAACGACTCCAGAATCTAAAGAGTTTTGAACAATTATCACTAATGCATCCACTATTTCTGGGGCTACTTCCTTAAGTACTCTGGGATGCAGCCTATCTGGACCTGGGGATTTATCGGCCTTTAATCCATTCAATTTACCTAACACCACTTCCCGGCTAACCTGGATTTCACTCAGTTCCTCCATCTCATTTGACCCCCGGTCCCCTGCTATTTCCGGCATATTATTTATGTCTTCCTTAGTGAAGACAGACCAAAGTAGTTATTCAATTGGTCTGCCATGTCCTTGTTCCCCATGACCAATTCACCCGTTTCCGACTGCAAGGGACCTACATTTGTTTTAACTAATCTTTTTCTCTTCACATATCTATAAAAGCTTTTGCAGTCAGTTTTTATGTTCCCTGCCAGTTTTCTTTCATAATCTATTTTCCCTTTCCTAATTAAGCCCTTTGTCCTCCTCTGCTGGTCTCTAAATTTCTCCCAGTCCTCTGGTAGGCTGCTTTTTCTGGCTAATTTGTACGCTTCATCTTTTGTTTTGATACTATCACTGATTTCCCTTGTTATCCATGGATGCACTACCTTCCCTGATTTTTTTTTTTTGCCAAACTGGGGTGAACAATTGTTGTAGTTCATCCATGCAGTCTTTAAATGCCTTCCATTGCATATCCACCGTCAACCCATTAAGAATCAATCGCCAGTCTATCTTGGCCAATTCACGTCTCATACCCTCAAAGTTACCTTTCTTTAAGTTCAGGACCCTTGTTTCTGAATTAACAATGTCACTCTCCATCCTAATGAAGAACTCAACCATATTATGGTCACTCTTGCCCAAGGGGCCACGCACAACAAGACTGCTAACTAACCTTCCTCATTACTCAATACCCAATCTAGAATAGCCTGCTCTCTCGTTGGTTCCTCTACATGTTGGTTTAGAAAACTATCCCGTATACATTCCAAGAAATCCTCTTCTTCAGCACCCTTGCCAATTTGATTCACTCAATCTATATGTAGATTGAAGTCACCCATTATAACTGTTTTACCTTGGTTGCACGCATTTCTAATTTCCTGTTTGATGCCATCCCTAACTCCACTACTACTGTTAGGTGGCCTGTACACAACTCCCACTGGAGTTTTCTGCCCCTTAGTGTTTCGCAGCTCTACCCATATCGATTCCACACCCTCCAAGCTAATGTCCTTCCTTTCTATTGCTTTAATCTGCTCTCTAACCAGCAACGCTACCCCACCTCCTTTCCCTTTCTGTCTATCCCTCCTGAATATTGAATATCCCTGGATGTTCAGCTCCCAGCCTTGGTCACCTTGGAGCCATGTCTCCGTGATCCCAACTATATCATAGTCATTAATAGCTATCTGCACATTCAACTCATCCACCTTATTATGAATGCACCTTGCATTGAGACACAAAGCCTTCAGGCTTGTTTTTACAACACTCTTACCCCGTATACTATTATGTTGAAAAGTGGCCCTTTTTGATTTTTGCCCTGGATTTGTCTGCCTGCCACATTTCACCTTGCTACCTATTGCTTCTACCTTCATTTTACACCCCTCTGTCTCAACGCTCACACATTTAAGAAACCCTTTCCCTTTAACTCCATCCTCAACTATCCCATTCGACACCCCACCCCCCTTATTCAGTTTAAAACCACCCATGTAGCAGTGGCAAACTTGCCTGCCTGCCCCCACCTGTTAAGATGCAATCCGTCCCTTTTGTACAGTTCCCCCTTACCCCAAAACAGATCCCAGTGATCCAATAATCTAAATCCAGTCTAGTCAGTTCCACAGAATTGACTACCCTCTGACTAAAGACATTTTACAATTTTTGTCCGATGCAAATTAACCTCCAAACCTGCATGTCTTCAGACTGAGGGAGGAAGCCAGAGTACCCTGGAGAAAATCCACACAGGGAGAACATACAAACTCCGCTACAGACAAGCACCACCCGTAGCCAGGATCGAACCCAGGTCTCTGGCGCTGTACGTCAGCAACTCTACCGCTGCTCCACCGTACCACCGTTTCGTGGTCACGGTCAATTCAGACACTGTGGGCAGAAGGGGCTATTTCCACGCATTGTGAACCTACGATGCCTTCCTAAGCCAGCAGGCAGGCTGAAGGGACAAGCTGAATGGGGGGGCTCAAGCTGAGGAATATTTGGTCGAAAGCCAAACTAGCAACTGGTCGCACTATAGGGTTTCTCCATCCTGCTGGCTTCACCATGTCACATGCTGAAGTGATTAACATTCTGTTAAATAATTTTTTTGTTACTACCACACATTTTAAAACATGCATTAAAGACTTCGAAAACATAAGATCTCACTTTTGGGGGCCACTTACAGGTGAAATCAAAAAAACTCGTACGGGACTGTAAAGGAATGGATTTATAAGAATGATCCCAGGAATGAGTAGGTTAACATTTGATGAGCGTTTGGCGATACTGGGCCTGTACTAGCTGGAGTTTAGAAGAATGAAGGGGGGGAGACCTCATTGAAACGTACAGAATAGTGAAAGGCTTGGATAGAGTGGATTTGGAGAGGATGTTTCCACTAGTGGGAGAGTCTCGGACTAGAGGTCATGGCCTCAAAATTAAAGGACGTTCTTTGAGGAAGGAGATAAGGAGGAATTTCTTTAGTCAGAGGGTGGTGAATCTGTGGAATTCTTTGCAAAGGAAGGCTGTGGAGGCCAAGTCAGTGAATATATTTAAGGCAGAGATGGATAGATTTGTGATTAGTACGGCAGGAGAATGGGGTTAGGAGGGAAAGATGGATCAGCCATTGAATGATGAAGTAGACTTGATGGGCCAAATGGCCTAATTCTACTCCTATCACTTATGACCTTTTATTCCAGGGAAACTAATGGGCCTGTTGCCTTAGGTGATTTTTTAGGCAACTACAGGCGATTAGTTTATCGCCACATGTTCGCTGGGAGTCGTCTCCTCAGTTACGCAGAAAGTGGTAGTGTCTTTCTGGTCGCTGCTAAATTTTCAACATGTTGAAACATTTTCGGTGACAGTGGGTTTGACGCCAATGAGCGTAGCTTGACTTCTCCTGCGTAGGTGCTGTCGTAGGTTGTCGACAGGATGACGTAGGTTGTCGCCGGTTTTTGTTGGCGACCTGATACGACTATGACGGTCGCCGGCAGTTGCCTAAAAAAATCACCAAGTGGGACTGGCCCATAAGTGGTTAATTAAATACTTACACAATCAAGGATGAGTGTGGGACCGGAGGCAACAACAAAAAACCACGTTGAAAAAAGGTTCCTCAGAAAAGTTAAGTAATAATAAAGATTCAATGTACAAGTCTCCTTCACCTTGTGGTCATAATAATGTCAAAAGAGCAGAATTGGGTCATTCGGCCTATCAAGTCTCCTCCGCCATTCAATCATGGCTGGTCAATCTCTCCCTCCCAACCCCATTCTCCTGCCTTCTCCGCATAATCCCCGACACCCGCCCTAAACAAGAAATTGTGGATTAGCATATTTGTGAAATATGAGTCATCAGAATTAATAAGTGTGTTTCAAAGGGGAGTTAAGAATGATTCATTTCACTGAGTTTGTTGAAACAATAACAGATAGGACAGTTAATTAAAACACAATAGATGCGACTTCCTTGAACTTTTAAAGATTGTTTGGCAAGATGTGAGCACACGAGGTACATACAACCAAGACAAAGGAAAACTTATTAAATAAATTGCAACTAAATGATGAGGAGAAAAGTGATCGGTGGAGAGAAGGCAAAAGGCAAACATTGACAAGGCACTGAAATTGCCAAGGCATTGACATTGACAAGGTATTGAAATTGACAAGCAATTGTTTGAGTCGATACTTAAGCACCCTTTAGTATTTGCTGTCTCAACTACCTCCTCTGGCAGCTTGTTCCCTAAACCAACCACCTATTTGTGTAAAAAAGATACCCTTCAGATTCCTTTAAAATATTTTCCCCTTCACCTTAAATCTATGCCCTCTTGTTCTCGATTCCCCTACTCTGGGCAATACACTATGAATGAATGAATGCATGATTGAATGAATGAATGAATGTATAAGTTTATTGGCCAAGTATTCACATACAAGGAATTTGCCTTAGTGCTCCGCCCACAAGTGACAACATGACATACAGTGACAGTTAGGAATGATTCATAAAACATTAAACATTAACAATAAAACATTATTGATTAAACATGTGAATTAAATAAAAAGGAGGCTACAGATTTTTGGTTAATTGCATCTAGCCAATCTACTCCTCTCATGATTTCAGAGTCATAGAGTGATACAGTGTGGAAATAGGCCCTTCGGCCCAACTTGCACACACCAGCCAACAATGTCCCAGCTACACTAGACCCACTTGCCTGCGCTTGGTCCATATCCCTCCAAACCTGTCCTATCTATGTACCTGTCTAAATGTTTCTTAAACGATGGGATAGTCCCCGCCTCTACTACCTCCTCTGGTAGCTTGTTCCATACACCCACCACCCTTTTTGGCTGTAAAAGTTACCCATCAGAAACCTATGTCCTCTGGTTCTCGATTCCCCTACTCTGGGCAAGAGACTCTGTGTATCTACCCGATCTATTACTCTCATGATTTTGTACACCTCTACTAGTTCATCCCTCATCCTCCTGCGATCCAGAGAATAAAATCCTAGCCTAGTCAACCTCTCCCTGTAGCTCACACCCTCGAGTCCTGGCAACATCCCTGTAAATGTTCTCTGCGCCCTTTCCAACCTGACAACATCTTTCCTATAACATGGTGCCCAGAACTGAACACAATACTCTAAATGCAGATTCACCAAGGTCTTATACAACTGCATCATGACCTCCCAACTTCTATACTCAAAGTGACCGCTAGGTATTTGGAGTGAATCCCTTACTGTTATAGACAATAGACAGTAGACAATAGACAATAGACAATAGACAATAGACAATAGACAATAGACAATAGACCATAGACAATAGATGCAGGAGTAGGCCATTCGGCCCTTCGATCCAGCACCGCCATTCACTGTGATCATGGCTGATCATCCACATTCAGTACCCCATTCCTGCCTTCTCCCCATATCCCCTGACTCCGCTATCTTTAAGAACTCTATCTAATTTTCTCTTGAAAGCATCCAGAGAATTGGCCTCCATTGCCTTCTGAGGCAGAGAATACCACAGATTCACAACTCACTGGGAGAAAAAGTTTTTCCTCATCTCCGTTCTAAATGGCCTACCCCTTATTCTTAAACTGTGGCCCCCAGTTCTGAACTTCCCCAACATCAGGAACCTGTTTCCTGCCTCTAGCGCGTCCAAACCCTTAATAATCTTACATCTATATAATTAAAAGCGCATCTTGACCACTTCCTGTCTGCGCTGTGATTTTAGAAAAACGCTACCACATATCGCTATGATTTTTGGCCATCTTACTCACAGTCCTCCTTCTCTGAGCAGGCCCCGGGGATTTTTCCCATTGATGAAAAATATAAAAGTTATGAGTGTTTCAAAAACCTTGAGATCCTCTCGCCTGTCAATCACCACGATGAAGGTAATGCCCCAATGCCCCTTCCGGGGGGGGGAGGGGGGGGGGGGGGGAAGGACAATAAAACCCCGGATGCCTGGACATGACTCAGTCACTCTGCAAGATTGCGTAAATTCCAGTAAATGCAGAGGTCACGCTGATTGCGGAAGTGCTGCTGACTGTGGAATCCCCAAAGTGGAGAGGCCGCACCCAACTGTGTGAGTATTCAAGAAAGTTTACTGCCATATATATGGTGTGTGAGTCAGTGAGTGAGTGAGTGAATGTGTGTGTGTGTGGTCTCAGTGACTGAGCTGCCAGCCCAAGAATCCATTCGGCCCACAATGTCCATATTAGCCCTCTGGAAACCAGTCACTTCGGCCCACAACACCATGATAGCGCTCCAGAAAGCCCCCCCCCCCCCTCCCCACTAGCTTCCCGTGCGAAGCTGGGACCCAACGGGTCCCACTTAGTCTAGTGTTTCAACAAAATCCTTCTAAATTCCAGAGTATACACGCCCAGTCTCTCCCTTCTTTCAACATATGACAGTCCCGCCATCCCGGGAACTCTGCACTCCCTCAACAGCAAGAATGTCCTTCCCCAAATTTGGAGACCTAAACTGCACACAATACTCCAGGTGTGGTCTCACTAGCACCCTGTACAACTGCAGAAGGACCTCTTTGCTCCTCTACTCAACTCCTCTTGTTATGAAGGCCAACATGCAATTAGCTTTCGTCACTGCTTGCGGACTAATGCCACTAACAGACACTATTTCCCTCCGATGGTTCGATTTAATGAGGGTTTACAGTGGTACCGAGAACAAAGTTGCTCACGTATGTGAAGACTATGCTGCTGAATATGGTATCCGTGAGTTAAGATGAGTTTCAATAAAGGTGTTAAAAATGACACAGTTTCTACGCACAATGTTTAAGAAGATACTGCAGATGCTGGAATATCGAAGGTAGACAAAAATGCTGGAGAAACTCAGCAGGTGAGGCAGCATCTATGGAGCAAAGGAAATAGGCGACGTTTCGGCTCGAGACCGTTCTTCAGACACATGTGGGGATGGGGGGTGGCGGGAAGAGGCGGAGACAGTAGACTGTGGGAGAGCTGGGAAGGGGAGGGGAAAGAGGGACAAAGCAGGGACTACCTGAAATTGGAGAAGTCAATGATCATACCGCTGGGGTGTAAACTGCCCAAGCGAAATATGAGGTGCTGCTCCTCCAATTTACGGTGGGACTCACTCTGGCAATGGAGGAGGCCCAGGACAGAAAGGTTGGA
Organism: Leucoraja erinaceus; assembly: GCF_028641065.1. NCBI lineage: Eukaryota > Metazoa > Chordata > Chondrichthyes > Rajiformes > Rajidae > Leucoraja > Leucoraja erinaceus. The sequence continues at coordinate 13,258,484 of NC_073380.1, read as the reverse complement.
TTCGGAATGGGAGGGGGAGTTGAAGTGCTGAGCCACCGGGAGATCAGGTTGGTTATTGCGGACCGAGCGCAGTTATTGGGCGAAGCGATCGCCAAGCCTACGCTTGGTCTCACCGATGTAGAGCAGCTGACACCTAGAGCAGTGGATGCAATAGATGAGGTTGGAGGAGGTGCAGGTGAACCTCTGCCGCACATGGAAAGACTGGTTGGGTCCTTGGATGGAGTCGAGGGGGGAGGTAAAGCGACAAGTGTAGCATTTCCTGCGGTTGCAAGGAAAAGTGCCCGGAGAGGGGGTTGGTTTTGGTGGGAAGGGATGAATTGACCAGGGAGTTACGGAGGGAGCGGTCTCTGCGGAAAGCCGAAAGGGGAGGAGATGGGAAGATGTGGCCAGCGGTGGATCCCGTTGGAGGAAGCGAAAATGTTACAGGATTATCTGTTGTATGTGACGGCTGGTAGGGTGGAAGGTGAGGACAAGGGGGACTCTGTCCTTGTTACGAGTGGGGGGATGGGGAGTGAGAGCAGAGTTACGCACAAATCTGTTTCAGCCAGTGAGCCAGTACGAGGCAGAACGGGGGAGTGAGAGAGAGGGGGGAGTGGGGAGTGGGGGGATGGAGAAGTAAAGGAGGAGAAGAGTGGGAGAGGGAGAGAGGGAGAGTGAGAGTGGGAGGAGGAGGAGGAGGGAGGGAGAAGAGGGATAAGGTCAGTTTAGTTCAGTTTAATTGAGTTTAGTTTATTTTATGGATGTTTATGTTAAAATGTATTTTGTGTGTCGTGTTGCTTTTTAATGGTATGACTGTACGGCAAATCAAATTCCTCGTACAACTGCAGAAGGACCTCTTTGCTCCTATAGTCAACTCCTCTTGTTGTGAAGGCCAACATGCCATTAGCTTCCTTCATCGCAAAACATACTTGGCTAATAAAGTATGATTATGATCGTGATTTATTGTCACGGGCGATAAACTTTTTGTTGCGTGCTATGCAGTCAGTGGAAAGACCACACGTGATTGCAGTCGAGCCGTCCACACAGGTACAGGATGAAGGGAATAACATTCAGTGCAAGATCAAGTCCGATGGAAGATGGTGCGAGGGTCTCCAATGAGTAGCTCAGGATGGTAGCTCAGGACCGCTCACTGGTTGTATAGGGTGGTTCAGTTGCCTGATAACAGCTGGGAAGATATTGTTCCTGAGTTCTCGAGGTGAGCATTTTCACACTCCTGTACCCCTTGCCTGATGGGAGAGGGGGGAGAAGAGGGAGTGAGACTGATTACATTGGTGGCCTTGCCGTGGCAGCGTGAAGTGTAGATGGAGTCAATGGACTGCCCAGGAATGATGTGGAACATTACAGGAGAAAATGAAAGATTAAATGATGGCAAAGCAGCAGATAGTCTATTACCGATAGACAATTTGTTTTCAAAAAATGTACAGACTGAACACAGCCAATTATATTTTTCCATCCTTAAATTTTCTCAAGGGTTTTCTTTAATTACATAAATTTAACGAAGTCTCGGTACTTTAGGATTACAAAGTTTAGTGACATTTATTTGTAGAAACCTTAACTCAGCCGTTCTGAACCTTGACTCCATCCTAGGACCCAACCAGTCTTTCCAGGTGAGGCAGAGGTTCACCTGCACCTCCTCCAACCTCATCTAATATATCCACTGTTCCAGGTGTCAACTTCTCGACATCAGCGAGACCAAGCGCAGGCTCGGCGATCACTTCGCCCAACACCTCCGCTCAGTTAGCACTAACCAACCTGATCTCCCGGTGGCTCAGCACTTCAACTCCCCTCTCCCGTTCCCAATCTGACCTTTCTGTCCTGGGCCTCCTCCATGGCCAGAGTGAGGTCCAGCACAAATTGGAGGAACAGCACCTCATATTTCACTTGGGTAGTTTACACCCCAGTGGTATGAACATTGACTTCTCCAATTTCAGGTAGTCCTTGCTTTCTCCCTCTTTCCCCTCCCCTTCCCAGCTCTCCCTCAAGCCTACCGTCTCCGCCTCTTCCTTTCTTTCCCCCCCCGCCCCACCACCCCCACATCAGTCTGAAGCAGGGTCTCAACTCGAAATGTCGTCTATTCCTTCGCTCCATAGATGCTGCCTCACCCGCTGAGCTTCTCCAGCATTTTTGTCTACCTTCGATTTTTCCAGCATCTGCAGTACTTTCTTAAACACTAATGTTCATTAAATACTTTGACTACACGGTTTTTAACACCCCTAAAGACTAATTTAAAACAAAGTATTGTTCACTAGTATTTTCCAAAATAAAAAATTGATTTCATTGCATACTTTAGTTGGAATATAGTCAAAAATGTACTGTGGCCAGGGCTGTTCTGCCTGCCAGTTTGCTTCATAGTTTTATTATTTAAGAAAGTCATAAGGAAATATATTTTATTAAAAAATACACACTATATGTTTCACTAATCTTGCAAGTGACTTCTTGAAACATTTCTATATAAACAGGCACATTTGTCTTTCAGTTATCACATTCCAGGGGTGGTCCGCCCTGTTTAGACTAATGCAATCAACTCGACGTACACAAACGGAAGATCAAATAGAACAAGTTGTCCTACAACTTTAGGAAGGAATGCACGCAACACAAAAGAAAAAGATCACATTCTAGGGTGCTGGAGAAACTCAGCGGGTGAGGAAGCATCTATGGAGCGGTCTGAAGAAGGGTCTCGACCCAAAATGTCACCTATTCTTTCGCTCCATAGATGCTGCCTCACCCGCTGAGTTTCTCCAGCATTTTAGTCTATCTTCGATTTTTCCAGCATCTGCAGTTCTTTCTTAAACAATCCAGGGTGTAATCCTTTCTTTCAAAACTGCCTGTTTGAAGTCATGCAGTCACACAGCAGGGCAACAGGCCCATCGGCCCAACTCATCCATGCCGACAGTCATGCAGCGTGGAAACAGGCCCTTCAGCCCAACTTGCCCACACCAACCAACATGCCCCATCTACACTAGTCCCGCCAGCCTGAATTTGGCCCATATCCCTCTAAACCTTTTCTATTAATGTCTTTGAAATATTGTTATAGTGCCTGCCTCAACTACCTCCTCCGGCAACTCGTTCCATACACTCACCACCTCCTGAGTGAAAAAGTTGCCGCTCAGGTTCCCATTAAATCTTTCTCCTCTTACCTTAAACCTATGGCTTCTGGTTCACAGGGCCCTAGTGAGACCACACCTGAATTATTGTGCGCAGCTCTGGTCTCCAAATTTGAGGAAGGACATTCTTGCTATTGGGGGAGTGCAGCGTAGGTTTACAAGGTTAATTCCCGGGATGGCGGGACAGTCATATGCTGAGAGAATGGAGCGGCTGGGCTTGTATACTCTGGAATTTAGAAGGATGAGAGGGCATCTTATTGAAACATATAAGATTATTAAGGGTTTGGACACGGTAGAGGCAGGAAACATGTTCCCGATGGTACACAAAAAAGCTGGAGAAACTCAGCGGGTGCAGCAGCATCTATGCAGAGTAGGAAATAGGCAACGTTTCGGGCCGAAACTCTTCTTCAGAAATAGGCAACGTTTCGGGCCAAAACCCTTCTTCATGATCCTGATGTTGGGGCAGTCCAGAACCAGAGGCCACTGTTTAAGAATAAGGAGTAAGCCATTTAGAACGGAGACGAGGAAACACTTTTTCACACAGAGAGTTGTGAGTGTGGAATTCTCTGCCTCAGAGGGCAGTGGAGGCCGGTCCTCTGGATACTTTCAAGAGAGAGCTAGATAGGGCTCTTAAATATAGCGGAATCAGGGGATATGGGGAGAAGGCAGAAACTGGGTACTGATTGGGGATGATCAGCCATGATCACATTGAATGGCGGTGCTGGCTTGAATGGCCTACTCCTGCACCTATTGTCCAAGTCACCCTGCATTCTTATAGCATCCTCCTCACAGTTCACACTGCCACCCAGCTTTGTGTAATCTGTAAATTTGCTAATGTTACCAGCGATACTGCCTGTCCCATTGAGTTACTGAAGCATTTTGCGTCTATCAACAGAAAGACTATATGAGTTTACAATTGAGCCATATATAATGCATTATAAGGGGATAACGTTTAGTGCAAGGTAAAGCCAGTAATGTCCGATCAAGGAAAGTTGAATGAACCAAAAAACTTCTATCAGACATGTAAAATTCTGCAGATATCATCAGATGGATACTATCCTCCATAAGATTTTATTTTTTTCCGCTGCAGTTAAGCTCAATGTAAAAATATTTCCGGTTGCTCAAAGCACTTTGAAACTAGAGGCAGAAATGAATCTATCAAAAGAGATATTTAAAAGGGAACACAAAAATAAATAAATCTTCATTTTATTATGCACATAAATAGGAGGAAAACATTGTTTATATCTTTTGGCTTTCAGAACAAACTGTCACCCCGGGGTAATCATCCTCCCTGGAAAAAGGCTCATAAACAATTTACAATTTAAAGGTGTACCGACTTTAACTCTGTTCATTTTCCTCTTATCAACGTTTTTCCTGTCTAATGATTCATACCGTCTATTTGAGCCTTTATTAAAACACCATGCTTTCAATAAACCACAAGAGACTTTCCAATAAAGACTCGGATCCTTATTTTTGATATCAAGTAACTCAACAAGCTAATTTATGCACGGTATGTTATTGAAACGTATAGTACTTAAGAACTTGGATACTGCAGAGAACAAGGAATCAACTCTAATGAACTGATCTGACATTCTTTCTACTGTTTTTAAGTGCCGCTTTACTAACTTTTAACTGCGGAAATATAATAATTTTAGTTTAGGAAGGAACTGCCGAAGGTAGACACAAAAGGCTGGAGTAAAACCCCTGTCCCACGGTACAAGTTCATTCCAAGAGTTCTCCCGAGTTTGCCCTGATTCGAACTCGGAGATTTACGGTAATGGCTGCTCGTCGGTACTCGGGGCTCTCGTGGACATTTTTCATCATGTTGAAAAATCTTCATGAGTCTTCCCGTGCTTACCTGCCGTTAGCGAGTCTTCCCGAGTACCTGCCGTTAGCGTTAGAGACGTCCCCGAGCTCCGAGTACGTTCATTCTCCGTGCTTACCACGAGTTTGATTTTTTTTTAAACTCGGGAGAGCTCTTGGAATGAACTCGCACTGTAGGACAGGGCTATAACTCAGCGGGACAGGCAGCGTCTCTGGAGAGAAGGAATGGGCTTAGTTTAGTTTAGAGACACAGCGCGGAAACAGGCCCTTCAGCCCAAGCCAACCAGCGATCCCTGTACACTAGCACTATCCTACACACTGGGGACAATTTACAATCTATACCGAAGCCAATTAACCTTCAAACTTTGGAGTGTGGGAGGAAACTGGAGCACCCGGGGAAAACCCACGCAGGTCACGGGGAGAACGTACAAACTCCGTACAGACAGCATCCGTAGTCAGGATTGAACCCGGGTCTCTGGCGCTGTCAGGCAGCAACTCTACTGCTGTGCCACCGTGCCGACCCTAATAATGCTTCAGCTGTTGAATTCTTCATGTTGTTAAAGTGAAAATTTTCTACAGCTCTAAGCTTTTCATTCATAAAGAGGTAAGATTTTTCTTAGTAAGTTTAGGTTTAGGTTTATTATTGACCCGTGAACCGAAATACAGTGAAAAGCTTCATTTTGCATTCTATACTATCAAATCAGACAATGTTACACCTAAATCCTTGCACATCAGTCAATGAAAGTAAGTATGCAGGTACAGCAGGCAGTGAAGAAAGCGAATGGCATGTTGGCCTTTATAACAAGAGGAATCGAATATAGGAGCAAAGAGGTCCTTCTGCAGTTGTACAGAGCCCTAGTGAGACTACACCTAGAGTATTGTGTACAGTTTTGGTCCCCTAATTTGAGGAAGGACATTCTTGCTATTGAGGGAGTGCAGCGTAGGTTTACAAGGTTAATTCCCGAGATGGCGGGACTGTCATATGCTGAGAGAATGGAGCAGCTGGGCTTGTACACTCTGGAGTTTAGAAAGATGAGAGGAGATCTCATTGAAACATATAAGATTGTTAAGGGTTTGGACACACTAGAGGCAGGAAACATGTTCCCGATGTTGGGGGAGTCCAGAACTAGGGGCCACAGTTTAAGAATAAGGTGTAAGCCATTTAGAACGGAGACGAGGAAACACTTTTTCTCGAAGGGCCGAATGGCCTACTCCTGTACCTATTGTCTATTGTCTATTGTCTATTGTAAATTCAATCAAGCCAAACTCAAGTACAATAGGTAGAGCAAGGGGAAAGATACAGAGTGCAGAATATATTTGTATCCAAAGAAGGATCCCGACCCCAAACGTCACCTGTCCATGTTATCCAGAGATGCTACCTGACCCGATAAGTTACTCCAGCATTTTCAAGGTTTCAAGGTCGGTTTATTGTCACATGTACCAGTTAAGGTGCAGTGAAATTTGAGTGCCTTCCCTTGGTAATTCAGCATCTGCAGTTCCTTGTTTCTTCTTTATAGGTCTGTGTGTAGTGGAATTATAACATTTGTACTCACCAATACTTGCTCTTCAAGTCATAGTAATACAGTGTGGAAACAGGCCCTTCGGCCCAACTTGCCCACACCGGCCAACAATGTCCCAGCTACACTAGTCCCACTTGACTGCGCTAGCTCCATAACCCTCCAAACCCGTCCTATCCATGTATCTGACCAACTGTTTCTTAAATGTTGGGATAGTCCCAGCCTCAACTAACTCCTCTGGCAACTCGTTCCATACACCCACCATCCTCTGTGTGAAAAAGTTACCCCTCGGATTCCCGTTAAATCTTTTCCCCTTCACCTTGAACCTGTGTCCTCTGGTCCTCGATTCCCCTACTCTGGGTAAAATACTTTGTGCATCTACCCGATCTATTCCTCTCATGATTATGTACACCTCTATAAGATCTCCCCTCATCCTCCTGATCTCCATGGAATAGAGTATCATATCTTGTAAATTAAGGGCACTGTCTCTGATCTTTGTAAGCCATCACGGATGCAGGAGTTTAGTTTAGTTTCAAGATACAGCCCTTCGGCCCATCAAGTCCGTGCTGACCAACGATCTCCGCACACCACCCTCCACATACTTGGGACAATTTATACCAAGTCACTTAACCTACAAACCTGCACGTCTTTGGAGTGTGGGAGGAAACCAAAGATCTCGGAGAAAACCCAGGCAGGTCACCGGGAGAACGTACAAACTCCGTACAGACAGCACCCGTAGTCAGGATGGAACCTGGATTTCTAGCGCTGTGAGGCAGTAGCTCTACAGCTGTGCCACCGTGCCATCATTAAATATTGAATATTAACGGTCGAACATCCTCTACCTCACAAATAAATCAAATATGAATAAAGGTTACATTGTATTAAACATAGAAACATAGAAACATAGAAAATAGTGCAGGAGTAGGCCATTCGGCCCTTCGAGCCAGCACCGCCATTCATTGCGATCATGGCTGATCATCCCCAATCAATAACCCGTACCTGCCTTCTCCCCATATCCCTTGACTCCACTAGCCCATAGAGCTCTATCTAACTCTCTCTTAAATCCATCCAATGACTTGGCCTCCACTGCCCTCTGTGGCAGGGAATTCCACAAATTCACAACTCTCTGGGCGCATGTAGGCTTTCTAATTCATAAACTCAATGATCTAGATTGACAGTGAATCAATAATCTTATTTATTCCAGGATGGCACAGTCACTGTCATAGACAATAGACAATGTTATATATAGTACAGAGTGCTGGAGTAACTCAGCAGGTCAGGCAGCATCTCTGGAGAGAAGGAATGGGTGACGTTTCGGGTCGAGACCCTTCTTCAGACTGTCTCTGAGTACAAGTGACAGATGACACCTACATACAAAGGGAGCAGGTTTGACAATAGACAATAGGTGCAGGAGTAGGCCATTCAGCACCGAGCCAGCACCGCCATTCAATGTGATCGTGGCTGAACATCCCCAATCAGTACCCCGTTCCTGCCTTCTCCCCATATCCCCTGACTCTGCTATTTTTAAGAGCTTAAGATCTTTAAGCCATAGATGGCAGAGCTGCAGCCTCACTGCACCCGCGACCCAGGTTCAATCCTGACCTCGGGTGCTGTCCGTATGGAGTTTGCCAATTCTTCCTGTGACTGTGTGGGTTTCCTCCGGATGTTCCGGGTTCCACCCCCAACGCAACCCAGAGACGTGCGGGTTTGTAACGCGTGGCCTCTGTAAACTTCCCCTAGTGTGTAGGGAGTGGATGAGAAAGTGAAATAAATAGAAACTAGCGTGAACAGGTGATCAGTGGGCGGCGTGGACCCACCCGGTGGGCCGAAGGGCCTGTTTCCATAGCTGTATCTCTAAACAGCTTCTCCACCTTAAACTCATTCACGCACAGGTTTTTGTGCAGCCCTCTTCTCCACACAAAGACATGGGTCGATGGGCTAGGAGCAAAGGGACAGGTAGAGGTTTGCTACTGGAAGTTGTAGTTCCAAACTTGCACGTAGGCAGCAGGGGGATCAGTGGTCGCTCTTCTTTGTACCAGGGCAGCCCGGAAGTTCGGCAGCATCCCAGGCGACTGAGCGGCCCTCTTCAGGACAACACCGCTCACCCTAGTAAGGGAGGGGACTTAGAAAAGGTGTCCTCAACATTGCCTGTCCTAACAACGAACTGGCCAGCGAGCCGCGGCTGGCAGTTTAAGTAGAAACTCATCTTGGCCACGTGGAATGTACGCACTCACGCTGGCGCGCAGCAGTGCCAACAGCAGCCTGCAGCTTCGAGGAGAGCGAGCGGAGGAAGGCAGCCGCCCTGAACTCGCCAGCTTTGACCTCCATCTGCCCCCACTGCCCTCGAGTGTGTGGTCCATGAGTTGGACTCGTGAACCATGTCAGAATTCACCAGAATTGAGACTGCACAACCCGCCATCATCATTACCGACAGGCCACCACCACCATCTCGCAACAAAACTTTTGCCTGTGATTCCTCCTGCTCTCCAGCTCCCCTCCGACTAGTTTGACTGTCCTCCTATTTAATTTTCCCTTTTGGTGCCTCGTCGTCACCTTTCCCGAGTGAACAACGAACCATTCGATTTATTCCTTGAGCTTTGCCCCCTTTGATCTCTCGTTTTCACCCCTTACCCTGCCATTTCTCTGTGTCTCCCTCTCCCCTGACTCTCAGTCTGAAGAAGGGTCTCGACCCAAAACGTCACCCGTTCCTTCTCTCCAGAGATGCTGCCTGTCAATAGACAATAGACAATAGGTGCAGGAGTAAGTCCTTCGGCCCTTCGAGCCAGCACAGCCATTCAATGTGATCATGGCTGACCATCCCCAATCAGTACCCCGTTCCAGTACCCCTGTTCCTATCCTGCTGAGTTACTCCGGCATTTTGTGCCCATTTAAAAAAAATCTCTTCATCTGCTTGATACGTCTAAACCATTCAAAATATTCTTGCAGTGTATAATCAGTTCCGCTCAGCGAAAAATGATCTATATGTATGAATGCCGCTATTTGTTATTTGTTAACTTGTACCAATTTGATCCACGTTTTACAACCTTTACAATATTTATTTTGCATCATGGCTTATAATCATTTCAGAATTCTTTTCCCAAGATATATAGAATACAGCGGCTCCTCGATGTCACTTCCTGTCACGTGGTCGCATTTTCGACTTTGTTACGATCGTTCGCTCGTGTGTCTGACGCTGCAAAGCTCGCTGTCGGCTTCTGTCGTCATTCAACACGTTGACAGAATTGGTCGCCCCACGCGTCACAGAGTGCATCACGTCATCGTTTCCGGGGATCGCCATGAGGAGGCATCTGTCGCGATCCCCTTCGCTCCAATAAACACATCGTAAAATCAAAAATATCGCAAGTCGAAAACGCATTGAATACAACGCGGTCACGTAACCAGAAGTGTCGTTATATGCTGAGAGAATGGAGCGGCTGGGCTTGTATACTCTGGAGTTTAGAAGGATGAGAGGGCATCTTATTGACACATTTCAGATTATTAAGGGTTTGGACACGCTAGAGGCAGGAAACATGTTCCCGATGTTGGGGGAGTCCAGAACCGGGGCCACAGTTTAAAAATAAGGAATAAGCCATTTAGAGCGGAAACGTGGAAACACCTTTTCTCACTGAGAGTTGTGAGTCTGTGGAATTCTCTGCCTCAGAGGGCGGTGGAGGCAGGTTCTCTGGATACTTTCAAGAGAGAGTTAGATAGGGCTCTTAAAGATACCGGAGTCAGGGGATATGGGGAGAAGGCAGGAACGAGGTATTGATTGTGGATGATCAGCCATGATCACAGTGAATGGCGGTGCTGGCTCGAAGGGCCGAATGGCCTACTCCTGCACCTCTTGTCTATTGTCTATTGAAACTATAATGTAACTGTACGTTGTTAACAATCTGCAAGACGCACTTTAAATGCCTAAACGATCTTCCCTCCAATGTTCACCTTCCTTCCATTTCTTGCAGGCATTGCCAAGGTCTCGGAAGAACCACATTCCTGGAAATATTTCCAACACATGTTTTCTATCCTAGCTTTGTGACGAACCGTGCCAATAGTTCAGATATTCCACACTTTGCTTCCACAAACCAGAGCGCAGTTTAAAAATCTTTAATTTAATGGCATTAGGACGGGGGTTTCTGTTTTCAAAAGCAGTAACCTCATATTCACAGCCTCTACCCCCTGACTCTAGTATCTTGACAGCTATTTGGTTCTGCCCTGTCACTTTTAATTTCATTCTCCATCCTGCCCTTTCTTTCCAAAGGGTCTGACGGAGGTCGGGGGAGAGATGAGAACATATTAGAACACTGCTTACCAATTTCACATAGCTGCCATGTAAGAATTAGTTTTTTTTAAATATCAGCTAATTTGAGGTTATTTCCTTCATTTTGAATAAGAGCGTGTTCTGAATGAGCGAATCTCACTTCAAGGCAAAACAAAAAAACCCTGCTTCAAATTGGTCAGAAACGTATGGAATATGTGTGTATGGAACGAGCTGCCAGAGGAGGAAGTTGGGGCTGGGACTATCCCCAACGTTCGAGAAACAGTTCGACGGGCACTTAGGACAGTTCTCGGGACAGGTTTAGAGATACGGCACGGAAACAAACCCTTCGGCCCACGGTGTCTGCACCGACCAGTGATCCCCGCACATTAACACTACCCTACACACACACCAGGGACAATTTTTGTTATATTTCACACCAAGCCAATTAACCTACAAACCTGTACGTCTTTGGAATGTGGGGAGGGGAGTCAGTCTACCCCACGACAGAAGGGGGAGGAGTTGTACAGTTTGATAGCCACAGGGAAGAAGGGTCTCCTGTGGCGTTCTGTGCGGCATCTTGGTGGAACCAGTCTGTTGCTGAAGGTGCTCCTCAGGTTGACCAGTGTGTCATGGAGGGGGTGAGCTGTATTGTCCAGGATGCTCCGCAGTTTGAGGAGTAGATTCCATGGGCCAAATGGCCTAATTCTACTCATATAACTTGTGAACTGGTGAAATGTGAAAACACGCACCTCCAGATTCAGTGTTTCAGAAGGAACTGCAGATGCTGGAACAATCGAAGGTAGAAACAAATGCTGGAGAAACTCAGCGGGTGAGGCAGCATCGATGGAGTGAAGGAATGGGTGACGTTTCGGGTCGAGACCAGATTCAGGGACAGTTTCTTCCCAGCTGTTATCAGGTAACTGAATCATCCTACCTCAACTGGAGGTTGGTACTGAACCACTATTGGACTATCTTTGATCGGACTTTGCTGGCTTTACCTTGCACTAAACGTTATTCCCTTATCGTGTATCTGTGGACAGCTGAATTGTAGTCATGAATTGTCTTTCCGCTGGCTGGTTAGCGCGCAACAAAAAGCTTTTCACTGTACCATGGTACACGTGACAATAAACTCAACTAAAACATGAACTGAACCATTCTCACATACCAATAGAATGAGTACCTTGCAGTCAACAGTTGTATGCTGTGGATGGATTCAGACTGACTCTGGAGAGGGTCCAGAGGAGGTTTACAAGAATGATCCCAGGAATGAGTGGGTTAACCTATGATGAGCGTTTGTCGGCACTGGGCCTGTACTCGCTGGAGTTTAGAAAAACGAGGGGGGACCTCATTGAAATTTATCAAATAGTGAATTGGATAGAGTGGATGTGGAAAGTATGTTTACACTAGTAGGAGAATCTAGGACTAGAGGTCATACCCTCAGAATTAGAGGACGTTCTTTTAGGAAGGAGATGAGGAGGAATTTATTTAGTCAAAGGCTGGTGAATCTGTGGAATTCTTTGCCACAGAAGGCAGTGGAGGCCAAGGCAGAGATAGATAGATTCTTGATTAGTACGGGTGTCAAGGGTTATGTGGAGAAGGCATGAGTATGAGGTTAGGAGGGAGAGATAGATCAGCCATAATTGAATGGCGGAGTAGACTTGATTCTACACCTATGACCTTATGATCTCCCCACAATATTTGTCACAGTGCCCTTTAGATTTGCAGTACCTGGTTGAAACATAATCAGTTGGCAGAGTTTCAGCTAACGTGAACTAACACAGGATAATGTGCATTCATGCTCCATGAAATTTTATATACTTTTTGCTGATCATTACTTAAGATTGTTTTATATTAACTTTGGCAGACCTTAACTTGGCTCCCAAATTAAAAGGGATGATGTATTTCCTCTTATTTATTGCTTGCATGGACTACTGAAGGAAAAAATGGAGCCTGCTCGGAGATGTATGCCCAGAAGTGAAAACTATGCTTGCCTGAAATAACAGTGTAGAACTTACATTGATGCCTCATTAACTTGTGGGAACGAGTTCCCAAAGGGAATGAAAGGGTGCAAATAAATTCAAAACATTGCAAATTTGATAGTTTAACCAAAGCCAAATTTGTAAACCAGAACAGGCCCAATAAATCTGTAACCTCATGTTGAGGGTCCAACTAATTTATCAAGAATGTTTAGTTTGGTTTAATGTCGCGTGTGCCGAGGTACAGTGAGACAACACGACAGCGATCATCAAGAAGGCTCAGCAGCGGCTGCACTTCCTGAGGGTTCTCAGGAAGCACAACCTGGACTCTAACCTGCTGCTGACCTTCTACCGCTCGTCCATCGAGAGCCTGCTGACATACTGCATTGCAGCATGGTATGGCAGCTGCACCATGGCAGACAGGGAGAGGCTTCAGAGGGTAACCAGGACAGCGCAGAGGATCATTGGCTGCCCTCTCCCCTCCCTGATGGACATCTACACATCCCGCTGCCTTAGCAGGGCAAAGAAGATCATCAAAGACAGCTCCCATCCTGCGTTTGGACTGTTCGACCTGCTGCCCTCTGGAAGGCGCTATAGGTGCATCAAATCCAGGACAAACAGACTCCGGAATAGTTGCTTTCCGAGAATTATATCTACTATAAATTCAAATTCGCACATGCACTGACTACACCGCCCAACACGGACTTCCATCTGCATATATGTATATATGTATGTAGCGCCGCAGAATTTGTGCACCTATTCCCCCCCCCCCATCTCCCTTCTGTTTTTTGTTTTTTCTGTTTCTTGTTTTTTTGTGCTAAATTGTATGTATGCACTGAGTACGAGCAGCTTTCAGTTTCACTGTACATGTATAGTGACAATAAATGGCATATCTATATCTATATCTATATCTAGAAGCTTTTCGTTGCGTGCTGACCAGCCAGCAGAAAGACTGAAGGGCCTGTCCTACTTGGACGACCTAATCCACGGGTTTAGAAAACCTTAGCGAGTTGAAAAAAATGTCAAGGTCGTGTTGACTCGCCGAAGTAAAACACCTCCTACAACCTCCTACAACCATGCCTACAACCTCCTACAACCATGCCTACAACCTCCTACAACCATGTCTACAACCTCCTACAACCATGTCTACAACCTCCTACGACCATGTCTATAACCTCCTACGATTATGTCTACGACCTCCTACAACCATGTCTACGACCTCCTACGACCCCCCTCGACCTCAGCCTTCCACACCGAAGACCAACTACGACTAGCCACGAGTGGAAAATGATCACATGATAAAATGATGTCACGTTTGCATTTTCTTTCTCGGGCCAGTTACCGACCTACGACTATCTACGACTACCATCACGACCTACCTACGACCTACCTACGAGTAAAAATATATCAATTTTTTCCATGCCGACCTGTTTTTTTACTAATGGCCATTTTTTATCAGACTGGAAAAATCGCCGCGACGTACTTGAGGCCACGAGTACGCGGAGACCACTCACGAGCCTGAGGAAGAGTTACGAAGACCTCCTACGACCTCCAACGACCTCGTGGTGACCATGCTGTGAGTATGAGTCAAGGGCAAACTCGGCAGATTAGGTCGTGAAATTGGGACAGGGGCTTTACAATCGAGCTGTGGCTATTCATCCAACTCAGTATCCCATCCCTGCCTTCTCTCCATACCCCCTGATCCATTTAGCCACAAGGGCCACATCTAACTCCCTCTTAAATATAGCCAATGAACTGGCCTCAACTACCTTCTGTGGCTGAGAATTCCACAGATTCACAACTCTCCGTGTGAAAAATATTACATATTCATGTTTTTTTAATGATTTTTTTTTTTATGCCTGTAAGGGAAATTCATTTCGTTGTCTCAAATTGAGACAATGACAATAAATTTGAATACAATACAATACAATACAATACAAGTTCTGTTGTGCTGCAGCAAGTAAGGATTTCATTGTCCCGTCCGGGACATATGACAATATAACACTCTTGATACTAGTTCCGTGTTATCCCACTCTCCCATCCACTCCCAACACACTGAGGAGAGTTTTACAGAGGGCAACTAACCTACAGACCCGCACGTCTTTGAGATATGGGAGAAAACCGGAGTGCCCGGAGGAAAACCCATGTGGTCACAGGGGGAACTTGCAAACGCCACACGAGCAGCACCAGAGGTCGGGATAGAACTCGGGTCTCTGGCGATGTGAGACAGCAGCTCCACCCGCTGTGCCGCCCCCAGTTCCTTACAAGATAATTACTCATTCGAAGACATGGTCATTGGGCAAACAATCCGAATGAAGAAGGGTCTCGACCCGAAACGTCGCCTATTCCTTCTCTCCATAGATGCTGCCTCACCCAATGAGTTTCTTCCGCATTTTTGTCTACCTTCGATTTTTCCAGCATCTGCAGTTCTTTCTTAAACAATGAAATATAAATGTTCACATTACACCTTTTTGTTTTGTCACATAATGATAATAACTGAAATTTACATTGGTTCAACGGGGGTTGCTGCCTCACAGCGCCAGAGACCCGGGTTCGATCCTGACTACGGGGTGCTGTCTGTACGGAGTTTGTACGTTCCACCCGTGACCTGCGTGGGTTTTCTCTGAGATCTTCGGTTTCCTCCCACACTCCAACGACGTACAGGTATGTAGGCTAATTGGCTTGGTACGGTTGTAAATTGTCCCCAGTGTGTGTAGGGTAGTGTTAATGTGCGGGGATCGCTGGTCGGCGTGGAAGGGCCTGTTTCCACGCTGTATCTCTAAATTGAACTAAACTGAGAACACAGAACATGAAAAAAGATGTCATAACAGCTTAGATTTCACAAATAGTGATTAGGTTGTCACAGCAACGTGGGTTACTCGTGGACATTTTTCATCAGGCTAGAAAAACGCCCCAACCTACTTGCTGCCACGAGTACCTACAACTAGCATCACGACCCAACCACGATCTACCTACGACCTCGTGACGACCATGCTGCGAGTATGAGTCAAGGACAAACTCGGCAGAGGTCGTGAATTAGGTCGTGAAAGTGGAACAGGCCCTTAAATCTTGCTGGAATATTCTATCTACCACATGTTAGTCAAAGCAATGGTGCAAACTTTATGGGGCTGTCCCACTGTACGAGCTAAGTAAAGAGATTTCCCGAGTTTCCCCTGATTCGAACTTGGAGAATTACGGTAATAGCCGCTGGTAGGTACTTGGGCCTTTCGTGGACATTTTTCAACGTTGAAAAATCTTCACAAGTCTTCACGAGCTTACGGCGTTTCTCGAGTACCTGCCGTTAGCGTTACGAGCCGCTAAGAGACGTCCCGAGCTCCGACGTATCCCCAACATACATTCTACGTACTTACCACGAGTTTGATTTTTTTTTTAACTCGGGAGAGCTCTTGGGTAAACTCGTATAGTGTGACAGCCCCTTTAATGTACTGACCCCTTACTTTCAGCCAAAGTATTTTATTTCACAATACATTCACAATCCCATATGCTTTGTTTTGCTATTTATTTAATAGTAAATTTAATGCCCATTTAATTCATGGTAAAGTCAGAACAAAGGTCAAAAACTCTGAACAATCGATGCCAACATGGAATGTTATGGTAATTGTTATTTTAACCCTAACAATCATATTTTTGGGATAAAGGTCGAACAAAAACATGTTGTTAACAGCCTATCAGCGCATTCAGTTCCAGAAAAATATTTCTGGAGCCAATTTTTAGATAATGTAAATGGAATAAATGTATTTCACCTTGTAGTCCACTTTTATTTACATGGTGGCGTGACACTATCTGAGGGAGAAATTTATAGTTTAAAATTAATGGATGAAACTATTTATCTACTTTCACATGAGGCTGTTATAGAGCCAGCAAATGGTACGCCTGAGCTCTGATTGTAAGGTTTGTTATTTTATTTTATTTTATTTCAGCAATCTCAGCCAAACGCAGAGTAGTGGAATGAATTGTCCGTTATCAGCTGGCTGTCAGAATAATGTTTAACTACTAACTAAATTCCTGTTGGACCCAAGGCAATCACAACAACAGAGCAGCCCTTTAGTCACAGTCTGAAGAAGGGTCCCGACCCGAAACATTGTCAATCCAGATATGTTTCCATCCTGGCTCCAGAAGGCCGGCTCCATCCTGGGGGCGGGGTTGGAGTTGGATTCACGGGAGGTTGGCCTTGGAGGGGAGGATGCTCCTCAAACTGCGGAGCATCCTGGACAATACAGCTCACCCCCCTCCATGACACACTGGTCAACCTGAGGAGCACCTTCAGCAACAGACTGGTTCCACCAAGATGCAGCACAGAACGCCACAGGAGATCCTTCTTCCCTGTGGCTGTCAAACTGTACAACTCCTCCCCCTTCTGTCGTGGGCTAGACTGATACTGAGACTGACTCTCCCCCATGGCCCCCTCCCCCCTGAAACATGACATTATAGTGACTGGTGGAAAGGATTGGGGATTTTGGGGGGGGGGGAAGAAAGGGGAATCAGTCTACCCCACGACAGGGGGGGGGGGGGGGGGGGGGGGGGGGGGGGAGTTGTACAGTTTGATAGCCACAGGGAAGAAGTCCTGTGGCAATCTGTGCTGCATCTTCTTTAGGTGATGAATCTGTGGAATTCATTGCCACAGAGGAAACCGGAGCACCTGGAGAAAACCCTCACAGGTCATGGGGAGAATGAACAAACTACGAACAGACAAGCACCTATAGTCAGGATCGAACCCGGGTCTCCGGCGCTGTGAGGCAGCAACTCTACCGCTGCGCCAACATGCCATCACGTTGTATTAAAAGCTTTTTGTTGGTTACTATCAAAGAAAAGACAATACAAAATTAGATGGACGAGGGGGGATCTTATAGAAACATATATAATTATAAAAGGATTGGATAAGCCAGATGCAGGAAAAATGTTCCCAATGTTGGGCGAGTCCAGAACTACAGTCTTAGAATAAAGGGGAGGTCATTTAAGACTGTGAGAAAAAACGTTTTCACCCAGAGGGTTGTGAATTTATGGAATTCCCTGCCACAGAGGGCAGTGGAGGCCATGTCAATGGTTATCTTTAAGGCGGAGATTGACAGGTTCTTGATTACAATACGATAGAACTTTATTTATCCCAGGAGGGAAATTTGTCTGCCAACAGTCATAAAAACACGACAAGATACATGAAACATGAAACTAAAGTGACGAGTGGAAAGTCCAGGACGTGCAAAGATTGGGAAGGGGGGTGTGAGGGGATCAGTCTAGCCCACGACAGAAGGGGAGGAGTTGTACAGTTTGATAGCCACAGGGAACAAGGATCTCCTGTGGCGTTCTGTGCTGCATCTTGGTGGAACCAGTCTGTTGCTGAAGGCCCTCCTCAGGTTGACCAGTGTGTCATGGAGGGGGTGAGCTGTATTGTCCAGGATGCTCCGCAGTTTGAGGAGCATCTTCCCCTCCGAGACCAACCTCCCGTGAATCCAACTCCAACTCCGCCCCCAGGATGGAGCCGGCCTTCCTGACGAGTTTGTTGATCCTGTTGGCGCTCGCGGCCTTCGTCCCTGCTGCCCCGGCACACGGCAGCGAACAAGATGGCGCTGGCCACCACCGATTGGTAGAACATCTGCATCATCTTAGCGCAGATGTTGAAGGAGTGGAGCCTTCTTGTACAGGGCCTCAGCGGTCCTGGATCAGCCCAGTTTACTGTCCAGGTATACTACAAGGTATTTGTACTCCCTGGTAGACTGCACATCCACACCATTGATGGAGACAGGGGACGGGGTGTTCCTCTCCTCCTAAAGTCCTCCACTAACTCCTTTGAATTGATCAAAGCCTATATTAATGATGAACACAAAGTGCTCGAGTAACTCAGCGGGTCAGGCAGCATCTCTGGAGAAAGGGGATGGGTCGGAACACTTCTTCAGACTGGGCAGGGGGAGGGGGAGGGGGGACTGGAGATAGGAAAAAGCACAGAACAAATCAGGGCCGGCAAAAGACTGCCAAGGAAGGGTGGAGCCCAGAATGGTCCATTGTAGTAGGAACCACAGAGGGGGAGCAGTGAGTGAAACACGTGCAGAACCCCATTGGAGAGAGGAGGAGAACTTCTTCAAAGTAGGCAGACCCTGAAGAGATTTTGCAGTGGAGTAGACAATGCAGACGACACAAAGCTGGGTGTCAGTGTGAGCTGCAATGAGGATGCTATGAGACTGCAGGGTGACTTGGATAAGTTGGGTGAGTGGGCAGATGCATGGCAGATGCGGTATAATGCGGATAAATGTTAGGTTATCCACTTTGGTGGTAACAAAAGGAAGACAGATTATTATCTGAATGGTGACAAATTAGGAAAAGGGCAGGTGCAAGGAGACCTGGGTGTGCTTGTACATCAGTCACTGAAAGTATGCATGCAGGTACAGCAGGCAGTGAAGAAGGCTAATTGGTTGGCCTCCATTGCAAGAGGATTTGGGTTTAGGAGCAAGGAGTTCCTTCTGCACTTGTACAAGGCCCTGGTGAGACAACACCAGGAGTATTGTGTGCAGTTTTGGTTTCCTAATTTGAGAAAGGACATTATCGCTATTGAGGGAGTGCAACATAGGTTCACCAGGTTAATTCCCAGGATGGCGGGACTGACATATAATGAAAGAATGGATCGACCGGGCTTATATTCACAGGAATTTAGAAGGATACAGGAAAAATGTTCCCCATGTTGGGGGAGTCCAGAACCAGGGATCACAGTTTAAGAATAAGGGATCGGCCATTTAGGACAGAGGAGGAAAAACATTTTCACCCAGAGAGTTGTGAATCCATGGAATTCTCTGCCATAGAAGGCAGTGGAGGCCAATTCACTGGATGTTTTCAAGAGAGAGTTAGATTTAGCTCTTAGGGCTAACGGAATCAAGGGATATTTGGAGAAAGCAGCAATGAGTTACTGATTGTGGATGATCAGCCATGATCATATTGAATGGCGGAGCTGGCTCGAAGGGCTGAAGGGTCTACTCCTGCACCTATTTTCTATGTTTCTACATGTAGGAGAGAAATGCAGATTTTATTGAAGATAGACACAAAGTAACTCAAATCAGCAGCATGTGTGAAGAAGAAGTCTAGATGACGTTGACTAACCCAATGGTTAAGAAAGAACTGTAGATGCTGGAAAAATTGAAGGTAGACAAAAATGCTGGAGAAACTCAGCGGGTGAGGCAGCATCTATGGAGCGAAGGAATAGGTGGGGTTTCGGGTCGAGAGTTTCTCCAGCATTTTTGTCTACCTTTGACTAATCCAATGAGTGGTCTAATTTGCTGTAGTTGATAGATTGAAATCGAATGCATGCATAGCGCTCCAGTTTCCTCCCGCATTCCAGAGTCCTGTGGATTTATAGGTTAATTGGCTTAGACAATCAGCAAGACAAAGGAGACAGTGATGGACTTCCAGTGATGGAAGTGAAGCGGTTCACATGCCCCAGTTTGCATTGATGGCGCTGAAGTAGAGATACAACTGGAGTCTGTATCTCTGGAGTCAACATCACCAACATCTTCTCCTGGACCACCCACATTGAAGCATCGACCAAGAAAGCACACCAACGCCTCTACTTCCTTAAAAGGCTTAGGTGGTTTGGAATGTCCCCTCCAACTCTCACCAACTTCTACAGATGCACCACAGAAAGCATTTTATCGGGATGCATCACAGCTGGGTTTGGGAACAGCTCCATTCAAGACCCGCGAGAAATGACAGCAAATTGTGGACGCAGCCCAGACCGTCACACAAACCAACCTCCCTTCCATTGACTCCATCTACACCTCACGCTGCCTCGGCAAGGCCAGCAGCATAATCAAGGACCAGTCGCACCCTGGCCGCTCCCCTCTTCTCCCCTCTACCGAGAGGTGCAGAAGTGTGAGAACGGGCACCACCAGATTCAGGAACAGTTTCTTCCCATTTGTTCTGGCAACATCCTCGTAAATCTTCTCCGCACCCTTTCCAGCTTGACGACATCTTTCCCACAACGAGGTACCCCCCGAATTGAACTAAATGCTCTAAATGCGGTCTCTCGGAAGTCTTGTACAACTGCAACATGACCTCCCGACCTCAGATCATGGTCATGTTCTGATTAACGTCACTCAGTGGCATTGTTACCTGCGAGGAAATCTTTGAGGTCAAATATAGATTGTTGGTTCCCATAGAAGCCAATGTCAGCCATTGGTAGAGAACTTCCTGCCAGGAGCAACAAGAAACAAGAACAAGGACTATCTCATTAATTACTTACATTAATCTCCTTCCTTTACTATTACCAGATTTATGCCTGTGAGGCTTAATTTAATTGGTAAAATTAACAAAGCCAACATACTTTCAAACCCACTTCATTTATTAGTGACAGGAAAATTGGTCACAGAGTATTGGCTGACTGACAGAGCATTTTTTTTTTAGCAAACTGTGACGCATCATGTTTTGTGTAGGAAGGAACTGTAGATGCTGGTCTAAACCGAAGATAGACACAACATGCTGGTTTAACTCAGTGGGACAGGCAGCATCTTTGGAGAGAAGGAATGGGTGGTGTTTTGCGTCGAGACTCTACTTGTCCCTTTGACCTCTTTGTTGACCCTTGGACTATCCTTGAACGGACCTACTGGCTTTACCTTGCACTAAGCGTTATCCACTTAACTACAGATGCTGGAAAATCGAAGGTAGACAAAAATGCTGGAGAAACTCAGCAGGTGAGGCAGTATTTATGGAGCAAAGGATATAAGCAACGTTTCAAGCTGAAACCCTTCTTCAGACTGATGTGAGGGTAGGGGGGACAGGAAGAAGAAAGGAAGAGGTGGAGCCAGTGGGCTGAGGGAGTGCTGATAAGGAAAGTAAGGACTAGCTGAAATTGGAGAAGTCAATGTTCATGCCGCTGGGGTGCAAACTGCCCATGCGAAATATGAGGTGCTGCTCCTCCAATTTACAGTGGGCCTCACTCTGGCCATGGAGGAGGCCCAGGACAGAAAGGTCGGATTCGGAATGGGAGGGGGAGTTGAAGTGCTGAGCCACCGGGAGATCAGGTTGGTTATTGCGAACCGAGCGGAGGTGTAAATTGTAATCACGTATTGTCTTTCCGCTGACTGGTTCGCACGCAACAAAAGCTTTTCACCGTACCTCGGTACACGTTACAATAACCTAATAAACTGAACTAATGAACTGTCTGCCCAACCAACTTCAATCATCTCCCTGAAGTTTGAATCTTTGAAGTACATACACAAACAGTTCAAAATACCAGGCAACGTGCCAAAAATGACCAGGTACAAGAATTTGAATTTCAAGTTACAGCATGGAAACAGTCTGAAGAAGAAGGGTCTCGACCCGAAACGTCGCCTACTCCTTCTCTCCGGAGATGCTGCCTGGCAGACTGAGTTAATCCAGCATTTTTGTCTGTGGAGAAGTAATTGTTATGAAGTGTTTGTGGCACTCATTCAATTGATTGTTTGCACTATTATTCACCACAATACCTGAATTCTCTTTGCACAAACTAATCCAGATGGTCTCTTGATGGGATAACATGGTCATCTGGACCCTCAGGAAGAAGTATAACAGCACAGCTTGTCCAGTGGAATTTAGACAATAGACAATAGACAATAGACAATAGGTGCAGGAATAGGCCATTCGGCCCTTCGAGCCAGCACCGCCATTCAATGTGATCATGGCTGATCATCCCCAATCAGTACCCCGTTCCTGCCTTCTCCCCATATCCCGTGACTCCGCTATCTTTAAGAGCCCTATCTAGCTCTCTCTTTAAAGCATCCAGAGAACCGGCCTCCACCGCCCTCTGAGGCAAAGAATTCCACAGACTAACAACTCTCTGTGTGAAAAATTGTTTCTTGGTCTCCATTCTAAATGGCTTACCCCTTATTCTTAAACTGTGGCCCCTGGTTCTGGACTCCCACAACATTGGGAACATGTTTCCTGCCTCTAGCGTGACCAAACCCTTAATAATCTAATATGTTTCAATAAGAAACCTCTCATCCTTCTAAACTCCAGAGTGTACAAGCCCAGCCGCTCCATTCTCTCGGCATATGACAGTCCCGGCATCCCGGGTATTAACCTTGTAAACCTACGCTGCACTCCCTCAATAGCAAGAATGTCCTTCCTCAAATTAGGGGACCAAAACAGCACACAATACTCCAGGTGTGGTCTCACTAGGGCCTTATACAACTGCAGAAGGGCCTTATACAACTGCAGAAGGGCCTTATACAACTGCAGAAGGACCTCTTTGCTCCTATACTTAACTCCTCTTGTTATAAAGGCCAACATGCCATTCACTTTCTGCACTGCCTGCTGTACCTGCATGCTTACTTTCATAGACTGATGAACAAGGACCCCCAGATCCCGTTGTACTTCCCCTTCAAGTCTACTCCGCTAATCAATCATGACTGATCTATCTCTCGCTCCTAACCCCATTCTCCTGCCTTCTCCCCATAACCCCTGACAACCATACATAGAATCTTTCGCTCAGCATTAATAATATCCATTTAGGTCATTCTTAACCATTATTTTGCAAGCCTTCCCTTGTACCACACAACTGAACGTAGTGGAACACTCGAACAATGACTTGCACTGCAAATTTACCCTGCCTTGCACTAAACGTTATTCCCTTTATCCTGTATGTTAGTTTAGTTTAGTTTAGATTTACAGCGTGGAAACACGCCATTCGGCCCACCGTGTCCGCATGGACCAACGATCCCCGCACACTAACACCATCCTGCGGACAATTTGCAATTACACCACGCCAATTAGCCTATAAACCTGTACGTCTTTGGAGTGTGGGAGGAAACCGAAGATCTCGGAAAAAACCTATGGTTACAGGGAGAACGTACAGTGCAAACACCATACTGACAGCGCCCGCAGTCGGGATCGAACCTGGGTCACCTGTAAGTTAGCAACTCTACCGCTGCTCCACCATGCCACACTCATGTGGTTGTACAGGTCATGTGTAATTCCATCCAGACTTCCTAACATTTAATTTTTTAGGTGACATCATTTGTGAGCCTTCCCTATCACATCATGCATTGGTAATGAAACTGGATTTTACCTTGGACCTACCATCGGAGCTGATCTCTTGCCTGGGATCGGCGCTCCAAGCGCGGCCTGTGGATTTCAACGTCGAGGAGCTCGCAGTCTCGGATAGAGACTGTGGTTGTCGGGAGCTCCAACAACGAAGAAGGTTCGACCAGCCCCGACCCGGGGTCAGATCGCCCGGCACGAGGGAGCTGAGATTCCCCCCGATGCGGGACCTTGATCGGCCTGAACGCGGAGGACCTGACCGCCGACTACAGGAGCCAAGATCGTGCCATCAACGGAAGGCTCGAGGCCCCGACTGCGGGAGGACAAAGAACCGAGGAGATTGGACTTTTTTTCGCATTCCATCACAGTGAGGAATGTGGAGGAGTCAATGTGGTGGATGTTTATGTTAAAATGTATTTTGTGTGTTTTGTTGCTTTTTTTATTGGTATGGCTGTATGGCAAATTATATTCCCTGTATGTTGCAAAACATACTTGGCTAATAAAGTATTATTATGATTATGATTCATCGCTATTCCCTTTGTACACTGTGGACGACTTGATTGTAATCATGTATAGTCTTTCTGTCGGCTGGATAGCACGCGACAAAAAAGCTTTTCACTGTACCTCGGTGCATGTGACAATAAACTAGACTCACATGGACAGGACAGGACAAGTTTTGAGGGATTCAAGATTCAAGATTCAAGATTCAAGAGAGTTTATTGTCATGTGTCCCAGATAGTACAATGAAATTCTTGCTTTGCTTCAGCACAACAGAACATAGTAGACATGACTATAGAACAGATCAGTGTGTCCATATACCATTATATAAATAGATACAAACATGAATAAATAAACTGATAAAGTGCAAATAAACAGATAATGGGCTACTAATGTTCAGAGTTTTGTCCGAGCCGAGTTTAATAACCTGATGGGGAAGTAGCTATTCCTGAACCTGGTCGTTGCAGTCTTCAGGCTCCTGTACCTTCTACCTGAAGGTAGCAGGGAGATGAATGTGTGGCCAGGATGGTGTGGGTCCTTGATGATGCTGCCAGCCTTTTTGAGGCAACGCAGGCAGGTGGTACTAGTGTAGATGGGACATATTGATCATTGTGGGCAAGTTTTTGAAGGGCCTGCCTTTACTCTGTGTGACTCTATAACTAAACAAAGGGTCCTGATTTGACCCAAAACATCACCTGTCCTTTCCATCTTCCTGACCAGCTGAAATCCCCCAGCACTTTGTGTTTTGCTGTCCAATTCCTGTTGCAGATCACACTTGCTCATCAGGTCAGACATGGACTTAGAATTATAGAGTGATACAGTGTGGAAACAGGCCCTTCAGCCCAACTTTCCCACACCAGCCAACATGTCCCAGCTGCACTAGTCCCACCTGCGCATATTTGCCCTTCAAACCTATCCTATCCATTTACCTGTCTAACTGCTTCTTAAATGGTGGGATAGTCTCCGTATGCTTGTTCCGTACACCCACCACCCTTTGTGTGAAAATCTTACCCCTCAAATTCCAATTACATCTTTTCCTTTCACCGTAAACATATGTCCTTGATTCTTCTTCTTGAGTCTTGGCAATGGTCTTTAAGACCTCGGCCGGCAGAAATTAGTCCACGTTCTTCTGAATCACGTCTCACAGCCCAAGGATATTTTTTCGTTTAGAGATACAGCATGGAAACAGGCCCTTTGGCCCACCGAGTCCACGCCGACCAGCGATCCCCACACATTATCGCTATCCTACACACACTAGGGACGGTTTACATTTATACCAAGCCAATTAACCTACAAACCCGTACGTCTTCGCATTGCGGGAGGAAAGCGAAGATCTCAGAGAAAACCCAAATGGGGTCACGGGGAGGATGTACAGACAGCACCAGTGCTGGGGATCAAACCTGGGTCTCCGGTGCTGCAAGCGCTATATGGCAGTAATTCTACCGCTGCGCCACCGTGCCTAGGGCTCCGAACTGAACTCGATGGGTTCGATAATCACAAATAGAACAACCTGGGTCAAGGTGGTCAGATTACTGTCCCTGAAAAATATTTGGGAACATTTTTATGACAAGCCAGTAGATTTATTTAATTCAAACTTAAAAACTACAATGCTGAAATTCTGAAATAAAAACAGGAAATGGTGCAGTTCAGATCAGTTCAATTTATGGTTTAGTTTAATTTTGTTTTGTTTTAGTATCGTTTTATTTTAGTTTAGAGATACAGCACAGAAACAGGCCCTTTGGCCCACCGGGTCCGCGCCGACCAGCGATCCCCGCACACTAACACTATCCTACACCCACTAGGGACAATTTTTATATTTACCAAGCCAATTAACCTACAAACCTGTACGTCTTTGGAGGGTGAGAGGAAACCGAAGATCTCAGAGAAAACCCACGCAGGTCACGGGGAGAACGTACAAACTCCGTACAGATCGAACCCGGGGCTCTGGCGCTGCATTCGCTGTAAGGCAGCAACTCTACCGCTGTGCCACCGTGACTGCCCTTTTAGCTTAGTTTTTTTAGTTTAGATTTTAATTTAGTTTATTTTAGTTAAGTTTAGTTTAGTTTAGTTTAGTTTTGTTTAGTTTAAAGATATAGCATGGAAACAGGCCCTTCGGCCCACCAAGTCCACGCCGACCATCGATGAGCCGTTCACTAGTTTTATGTTATCCCACTTTCTCATCCACTCTGCTCATTCATGTTCATTTTGCTCTGATGTCTTTGTTTATTATGTTATCTCTGAGCACTGTGTTTATAGATCTATAAATGTTGCTACGCGTAAGAATTTCATAGTTTTCAGTACATATGAAAATTAAACGCTCTTGACTTGATATACGAGTCATTCTAGGCAGGCAAAATGCACCATGTGACACCATGTTTCAGCAGACTTACACCGACAGTTGGCAAAGTTCATGATATGATATGATATGCCATTTATTGTCACTATACATGTACAGTGAAACTGAAAGCTGCTCGTACTCAGTGCATACATACAATTTAGCACAAAAAACAAGAAACAGAAAAAACAAAAAACAGAAGGGAGATGGGGGGGGGGGGAATAGGTGCACAAATTCTGCGGCGCTACATACATATATACATATATACAGATGGAAGTCCGTGTTGGGCGGTGTAGTCAGTGCATGTGTGAATTTGAATTTATAGTAGATATAATTCTCGGAAAGCAACTATTCCTGAGTCTGTTTGTCCTGGATTTGATGCACCTATAGCGCCTTCCAGAGGGCAGCAGGTCGAACAGTCCAAACGCAGGATGGGAGCTGTCTTTGATGATATTCTTTGCCCTGCTAAGGCAGCGGGAGGTGTAGATGTCCATCAGGGAGGGGAGAGGGCAGCCAATGATCCTCTGTGCTGTCCTGGTTACCCTCTGAAGCCTCTCCCTGTCTGCCATGGTGCAGCTGCCATACCATGCTGTAATGCAGTATGTCAGCAGGCTCTCGATGGACGAGCGGTAGAAGGTCAGCAGCAGGTTAGAGTCCAGGTTGTGCTTCCTGAGGACCCTCAGGAAGTGCAGCCGCTGCTGAGCCTTCTTGATGACCGCTGTCGTGTTGTCCGTCCAGGAGATGTCAGCCGCGATATGGACGCCGAGAAACCGGAAGGTGTTGACCCTCTCCACACACTCGCCGTTGATGTGTAGGGGGGCTAAGTCGGTGCTGTGCCTCCTGAAGTCGACATCCGCCATAGGAGCAGAATTAGGCCGTTCAGCCCATCAGGTCTGCTCTGCCATTCAATCATGGCTGATCTCTCTCTCCCTCCTAAACCCATTCTTCCACCAATGGCTACCCTGCCAGCAGTCTGTTCTTTTTTTCATTATTTTTGATATTTTTTTAGTGTGTTAAAAGTTTTTTGGGTTTTTTTGTTTGTTTTTAAAATTTTATTTATTAGAAGTAAGTACAATAATGTGGCACTATTTTTTTTTTTTTGAAAATGAAAAAAGAGAGACTAGATAATAGAGAGTAAAAAAACATGTGATGTATAGTGTGTGAAAAACACAAGGGAAGAACGAGAGAAAGCGAGGAAGAGAGGTAAAAAATAAGAAAAGAGAAAGAAAAAGAAAAAGAAAGAATACAAAGTAGAAGATAGGAGATAAGTATTTATATTCTTGACCATCCTTCACCCAGTCCTGAAATAGTTGGTTTTTACGATTTTGTTGCACCATATGTTTACAAAAAATCAATAAATGGAGACCAACTTGCTAAAAATTGGTCTGGTTTATCTGTTAGGAGGAATCGCATTTCTTCAAGCTGTGCTGTGTCCAACATATTTATAATCCACATTTTCAGCGTTGGTATGTATTTTTCCAATATTTAAGTATAAGTATATTATTAATTCATAATTAAAAAATGAATTTTGAAATGTGTTGGTAGTTCTATATTTAAAATACTACCATATAGATATGATATTAATTTCTGTGTCAGCCTTAATATTCATTGCTTCTTCCAGTGGGTCTAAAGTTATAGTTTGATGTCTTTGTATATGTTTCTTCATAAAATCACAGATCTGAAGATATTTAAAATATTGGTTATCTTTCAACTTAAATTTTAATTGTAATTGTTGGAATGATAACAGATTTCCCATTTCATACATATCGCCGATCCTTTTAATTCCCATTCTTTCCCATTAGTTATATATTTTATCGATAAGAGATGGTTTAAATGCAGGATTATTCACTATTGGCGTTAGCACTGATAGGTTTCTTAATTTTAAAGTTAATTTTTATAATATTGTGGATAATTGGATTACTTTTATATATATTGTATTGTTCAGTTTTATCGGGGAGAAGAGGATCGCTCCTATATCACACGGTGAGCAATCCTCTTTCTCCATTCTTATCCATTCTGTCTGTTGGGATGAGTTGTCCAACCAATAAATTATATTCTTAATATGCACTGCCCAATAATAATACAGAAAGTTTGGAAGTGAAAGTCCCCCAGCATCTTTGGGTTTACACAGGTGTTTTCTTTGAATTCTATGTGATCTATAGTCCCAAATAAAATTGGTAATGTTAGAATCTATTTTTTTGGTATATATAGTGGTATAAATTGAAATAGGTATAATATTTGTGGTAAAAAAATCATTTTTATAGCATTTATTCTGCCTATTAATAACAGTAGCGTTTTCCAGAATTTAATCAACACGTTCAATTTATTTAATAACTGCATAAAATTAGCGTTAAATAATGATATATATTTTCTAGTAATTTGAATACCCAAATACATATTTTTCTGTTGCAATTTTAAAGAGGAATTTTAATGTGAGTCATTTCTTGAGGCTTTAACGACATAATTTCACTTTTATTCCGGTATATTCTGTATCCTGAAAAAGAACCAAATTCCTCTATTAAATTTAATAAGTTTGGAATACTCGTTTGTGAATTTGTAATATATAGAAGTAAATCGTCTGCGTATAATGAGATTTTATTATTTGAGTCCTTAGTATTGTATCCCTGAATATTCGGATGATTTCTTATACTTTCAGCCAAAGGCTCTATCATAAGGGCAAATAGCAGGGGTGCTAATGCACATCCCTGCCTGTTGCCCCTCGATAATTGGAATTTTGGAGATAACATATTAGTTAATATTCTTGCCGTTAGTATATCATATAATAATTTTACCCATTCAATAAAGTTCTCTCCCATATTAAATTTTTGGAGTACTTTGTATAAATACTGCCACTCTACCTGATCAAATGCTTTCTCTGCGTCCAGAGAAACAATTGATATATCTTCTTTTTCCATTTTATGTGACTACATTATATTAAACAGGCGTCTCAAATTATTAAATGATTGTCTTTTAGGTATAAACCCCGTTTGATCGGGATTTATCAATTTATTAATATATTTACTCAATCTTCTTGCTATGGTCTTTGCTAAGATTTTCTGATCTGTATTTAAAAGTGATATAGCTCTGTATGAGCCTGGTTCTTCTAATTCTTTATCTTTTTTTGGTATAAGCGGGAGTCAAGTTGATTCAGCTAATGTTTCCGGTAGTTTATTTTCTTTTAAAGCATGAGTATATAATTTAAGTAAACATGCGGCCGTTATTTCATGAAACCTTTTATAAAATTCATTACTAAAACCATCTGGCCCAGGCATCTTACCATTTTTCAATGATTTTATTGTTTCTCCTATTTCTTCAAGTAAAAAAGTTTGTTTTAATTTTCTTCGGTTTGTTTTATGTGGGGGAGGATTGAGGGAATTGGGGGAAACATTTTTTCAGGTTCTTACCTTGCCGGAGATGTGATTAGTTTTCGGATCACATTCTCCGGGTGCTCTGCGGCCTTCCATCGATGGAGCTGGAGGCCTCCTCGAACTGACTGAGCCCTATCGCGGGGCGCGGAATTAACATCGGAGCTGATCCCTTGGCTGGGATCGCTCCCACTGCGGACTTAACATCAAAAGCTCACAGTCTTCGGGAGAGGCTAGTCGGGAAGCTCCAATGTCGCGGAAGGTTCGACCAGCCACGATGCGAGGTTCGATCGTACAGTGCGGGAGAGATGACATCCCCCCGATGCGGGAGCTGATCGCCTTGACGGGCCCGAACGCCGCCGGCTACGGGAGTCAAGATCGTGCCGTCAACGGGGGCTTGAGGCCCACGACCGAGGAAGAACTTTGAACTTTATTTCGCCTTCCATCACAGTGAGGAATGTGTAGGAGTCACTGTGGTGCATGTTCATGTTAAAATGTGTTTTTGACTGATCGGTTGCTTTTAATTGTATGACTGACCTGACCAATGAAATTCCTCGTATGTTGCAAAACATATTTGGTGAATAAAGTGTGATTCCGATTCTAATTCTGATTCTCCCCACAACTTCTGACATCTGTACTAATCAAGAACCTGTCAATCTCCACTTTAAAAATACCAATTGGTCTCCACAGCCTTTTGTGGCAACGAATTCTACAGATTCACCACCCTCTGACTAAAGAATTTCCTCCTCATCTCCTTTCTAAAGGTACGCCCTTTTATTCTGATGCTGTGCCCTCTGGTCCTAGACTCTCCAACTTGTGGAAACATCCTCTCCACATCCACTCTATCCAGGTCTTTCACTATTCAGTATTTCTGGAATTACGACCGATAGCAGTGGCGCAGCGGTGTAGTTGCTACCTTACAGCGCCAGAGACCCGGCTTCGATCGCGACAACGGGCGCTGTCTGTACAGAATTTGTACGTTCTCCCCGTGACCTGCCGTGGGTCTTCCCCGGGTGCTCCGGTTTCCTCCCACACTCCAAAGACATACATGTTTCAACCACCAGGGGGGCGCCACACGATGGCAGCCTCGCCAACAGTCTGTCCGTCTTTTCGTCTTTTTTTTTAGCGTGTTTTAAAAGTTTGTGTTAATGTTCTCTGGTTTGTTTTATGTGGGGGGTGGGGAGGGGGTTGGGGGAAGCTTGTTTAAATCCCTTACCTTTCCGGAGATGCGATTGTTTTCCGGATCGTATCTCTGGTCGCTCTGCGGCCAAACATCATGGAGCTGGAGGCCTTGCTCGGGACTGACTTTGAGCCCCACCGCAGGGACATGGACTCACCATTGGAGTCGATCCCTTGCCTGAGATCGACGCTCCAACCGCGGCCTGCGGATTTCACGATCGAGGAGCTTGGGTTCTCAGGTAGAGACCGATGTCGGGAAACTCCAAACGACACAGAAGGTTCAACCAGCCCCGACCCAGGGTCAGATCGCCTGGCGCGTGGGAACTGAGATTCCCCCCGATGCAGGAGCTTGTTCGCCCCAAACATGGAGGGCCCAAACACTGCCAGCTACATGAGCCAAGATCGCCCCATCAACGGAAGGCTCGAGGCCCCCGACAACGGGAGAACAAAGAATAGACAATAGACAATAGGTGCAGGAGTAGGACATTCGGCCCATCGAGCCAGCGCCGCCATTCAATGTGATCATGGATCAATGTGATCAAAGGAAGAGATTGAACTCTTTTTTCACCTTCTACCACAGTGAGGAATGTGGAGGAGTCACTGTGGTGGATGTTCATGTTAAAATGCATTTTGTGTGTTTTGGTGCTTTTTAATGGAATGACTGTATGGCAAATCAAATTCCTCGTGTGTTGCAAAACATACTTGGCTTATAAAGTATGATTATGATTATGGTATGTAGGTTAATTGGCTTCAGTAAAAATAGTTAGTTGTCCCTAGTGTGTTGGATAGTGCAGGTATACGAGGATCGCTGGACTTGACCTGACAAGGCTTTTGTGTTCTCCAGTGTATGTCTTTGCTTATGGGAATTCAGATTCCCCAGATATTGCCAGCCACTTTCAGACTGACTACATTGTCAGCATCTCTCAGGCACGTGTAAGAGTATCTTTTAGATTTGGTACAATAAGCACCCAGCTCACTGAAACATGTAGTTCGTATCTCTGAGCTGTTAGCTCCCTCTAGTGCTTCAATTCCAACTTTAACTCTGTTTCATTAATGTCTGTCTGTGGATTTCTTAATCATTGTTTCGTTTAGTTTACGACGGAACGATATGATACGATAGAAGGAGAGAGAAAACGGGGAATTATAGACCAGTTCGCCTGACATCGGTGGTGGGGAAGATGCTGGAGTCAATTATCAAATAATTATGCATTTGGATAGCAGTAAAAGGATTGGTCCAAGTCAGCATGGATTTACAAAGGGGAAATCCTGCTTGACTAATCTTCTGGAATTTTTTGAGGATGTGGCAAGTAAAATGGATGAAGGAGATCCAGTGGTTGTAGTGTATCTGGAATTTCAGAATGCCTTTGATAAGGTCCCATACAGGAAATTAGTGGGCAAAATTAGAGCACTTGGTATTGGGGGTAGGGTATTGACATGGATAGAGAATTGGTTGGCAGATAGGAAACAAAGAGTAGGAATAAACGGGTCCCTGTCAGAATGGCAGGCAGTGGTGAGTGGAGTGCCGCAAGGCTCGGTGCTGGGACCGCAACTATTTACAATATAGATTAATGATTTAGATGATGGGATTAGAAGTAACACTAGCAAATTTGCAGATGACACAAAGCAGGATGGCAGTGTGATCTGCGAAGAGGATCCTAGGAGGTTGCAGGGTGACATGGACGGGTTGAGTGAGTGGGCAGATGCATGGCAGATGCACTATAATGTTAGGTTATCTACTTGGCGGCAAGATCAAGGAGGCAGATTATTATCTCCATGGTGTCAGATTAGGGAAAAGGGAAGTGCAATGAGACCTGGATGTCCTTGTACACCAGTCACTGAAAGTAAACAAACAGGTACAGCAGGCAGTGGAGAAAGCTAATGGCATGTAGGCCTTCATAACAAGAGGATTTGAGTATAGGAGTAAAGAGGTTCTTCTGCAGTTGTACTGGGCCCTGGTGAGACCACATCTGGAGTATTGTCTGCAGTTTTGGTCTCCTAATTTGAGGATGACATCCTTGCTATTGAGGCAGTGCAGCCTAGGTTCACGAGGTTAATCCCCAGGATGGCAGGACTGTCATATGAGGAAAGATTGGAAAGTCTCGGCTCATATTAACTGGAATTTAGAAGGATGAGAGGGTATCTAATAGAAAGATATAAAATGATAAAAAGGACTGGACAAGCTAGATGCAGGAAAAATGTTCACAATGTTGGGGGAGTCCAGAACCAGTGGCCACAGTCTATGAATAAATGGGAGGCTAATTAAAACTGAGATGAGAAAAAACTTTTTTGTGAATCTGTGGAATTCTCTGTCACAGAGGGCAGTGGAGGCCAATTCACTGGATGAATTGGAGAGTTAGATAGCTCTAGGGGCTAGTGGAATCAAGGGGTATGGGGAGAAGGCAGGCACGGGTTACTGGTTGTGGATGATCAACCATGATCACAATGAATGGTGGTACTGGCTCGAAGGGCCGAATGGCCCGCTCCTGCACCTATTTTCTATGTAACTTTATTTATGCCAGGAGTAAAATTGCTCGGCCAACCGTCATAAACACAAAATACATGAAACATTAAATTAAAGTGATGAATGGAAAGTCCAGGATTGGGGATGTGCAAAGATTGGTGAGGGTGGGGTGGGGGGGTTAGTCTCAGTCTCCCCCACCACAGAAGGGGGAGGAGTTGTACAGTTTGATAGCCACAGGGAAGAAGGATCTCCTGTGTCGTTCTGTGCTGCATCTTGGTGGAACCAGTCTGTTGCTGAAGGTGCTCCTCAGGTTGACCAGTGTGTCACGGAGGGGGTGAGTTGTATTGTCCAGGATGCTCCACAGTTTGAGGAGCATCCTCCCCTCCAAGACCAACCTCCCGTGAATCCATCTCCAACTCCGCCCCCAGGATGGAGCCAGCCTTCCCGATGAGTTTGTTGATCCTGTTGGTGTCCGCAGCCTTCGGGGAATTTAATTTAATTTAGTTTAGTTTTGTTAATATAGAGATATGTATGGCGTGGAATCAGGCTTTTCGGCCAACCGAGTCTGCACCGACCAGCGTTCCCCACACACTAACATTATTCGGGAATTGTTTTCGGTTTTGGGCACTATGCGATGGGAAAGATATTGTCAAGCTGGAAAGGGGTGGGGAGATGATTTACGAGGATGTTGCCAAGCCTGAGCTTTAAGGGCCTGTCCCACTTGGCAATTTTTTGGGCGACTGCCGGCATAATTGACTGATTTATCAGGTCACCGAAAACAATAGACAATAGACAATAGGTGCAGGAGTAGGCCATTTGGCCCTTCGAGCTAGCACCGCCATTCAATGTGATCATGGCTGATCATCCCCAATCAGTATCCCCTGACTCCGCTATTTTCAAGAGCCCTATCTAGCTCTCTCTTGAAAGCATCCAGAGAACCTGCCTCCACTGCCCTCTGAGGCAGAGAATTCCACAGACTCACCACTCTCTGTGAGATAAAGTGTTTCCTCATCTCCGTTCTAAATGGCTTACTCCTTATTCTTAAACTGTGGCCCCTGGTTCTGGACTCCCCCAACATCGGGAATATGTTTCATGCCTCTAGTGTGTCCAACCCCTTAACAATCTTATATGTTTCAATGAGATACCCTCTCATCCTTCTAAACTCCAGAGTGTACAAGCCCAGCTGCTCCATTCGATCCAGCGTGATGCGGCGTGATGATGTATTGTATTGCGGCGATTCCTCAGGTCCCAACACATTTTTTGAAATGTTCAAAATCCAGCAGCGACTGCCGGTAGTCGCCGAAAAAAATCACCAAGTGGAACAGGCCCTTTAGGGAGAGGTTGTGCAGGCTAGGACTCTATTCACAGAAAGGGCGGCGGGTGTATGGAACAAGCTGCTGAAGTAGGTAGTTGAGGCAGGTACCTTCGTAACATTTAAGAAACATTTAGACAGGTACATGGATAAGACAGGTTTAGAGGGATATGGGCCAAATGCAGGCAGGCGGGCCAAGTGTAGATAGGACGTTGGTTAGCATGGGCATGATGGGCCGAAGAGCCTGTTTCCACGCTGTGTCTCTATGACTCTATGGCCATCCCTCCACTTCCTAGTGCTCCGAATAGTCTGACTGTCCCCTTGTTTACATTTTATCTCTGTATACTTCATTGTCTATTCTACATTATCCTTGATGTATATTCATCCTCTTTGATCTCGTTTTTACACCTTACCCTTCCTTATCTCTGTGTCTCCCTCTCCCCTGACTCTCATTCTGAAGAAGGGTCTTGACCCAAAACGTCACCCATTCCTTCTCTCTAGAGATGCTGCCTGTCCCGCTGAGTTACTCCAGCGTACTCCACCAGGGGGCTCCATTCGATTGGCAGCCTCGCCAACAGTCTGTCTGTTTTTTTTTTTTTTAATTGTTATTTTTAGTGTGTTTTGAAAATTTGTTTTAATGTTCTTTGGTTTGTTTTATGTGAAGGAGTGGGGGAGGGGATCGGGGGAAACTTATTTTCAATCTCTTACATTGCCGGAGATGCGATTGTTTTCCGGGTCGTATCTCCGGTCGCTCTGCGGCCTAACATCATGGAGCTGGAGGCCTTGCTCGGGACTGACTGAGCCCCCCCGCGGGGCCGTGGACTTACGATCGGAGCCGATCCCTTGCCTGGTATCGACGCTCCAAACACGGCCTGCGGATTTCGCCATCGAGAGCTCGCAGTCTCGGAAGAGACCGCGGTTGTCAGGAGTTCCAACGACGCAGAAGGCTCGACAAGCCCCGACCTGGGGGCCGATCGCCGGCGCGGAGGAGCTGAGATCCCCCGATGCAGGAGTGATCGCCCCGACGCAGAGGGCCTGACTGCCGCCGGCTACGGGAGTAAGATCGTCCCGTCAACGGAAGGCTCGAGGCCCCCGGCCGCAGGTGAACAAAGAAGGGAAGAGATTGAACTTTTTTTTGCCTTCCATCACAGTGAGGAATGTGGAGGAGTCACTGTGGTGGATGTTTATGTTCAAATGGATTTTGTGTGTTCTGTTGCTTTTTATTTGTATGACTGACTTGGCAAATGAAATTCCTTGTATGTTGCAAAACATACTTGGCTAATAAAGTATTATTGTATTATATTTTCATTTTGCGTCTATCTTCAGTCACAAAGAAACATAGAAACATAGACAAATAGGTGCAGGTGTAGGCCATTTAGCCCTTCGAACCAGCACCGCCATTCAATATGATCATGGCTGATCATCTAAAAACAGTTTTTCCTGCTTTTTCCCCATATTCCTTGATTCCTTTAGCCCTAAGAGCTATATTTAACTCTCTCTTGAAAACATCCAGTGAATTGGCCTCCACTGCCTTCTATGGCAGAGAATTCCACAGATTCACAACTCTCTGGGTAAAAAAGTTTTTCCTCATCTCAGTCCTAAATGGCCTACCCCTTATTCTTAAACTGTGACCCCTGGTTCTGGACATTGTTCCTGCATCTAGCCTGGCCTATCCTTTAAGAATTTTATATGTTTGCATAGATGGAGGTGAAATCTGGCAGAGAGGAAAGAGGCAGTAGAAAAAACACAACATTTTAAATGCAAAATTATTTTTCTGGATTTGAATACGTAATAAGATGAATAGAATGCAGCAAAAGGTTTTGTGCCTCATTACCATTTCACATATTCTTTCATGGTAATTTAAACAGTGCAAGAAAATTACAGAGAGAAAAAAAATCAAAAAATCGCCACGTCCTTAAGGCCTGTGAAACCTTATCAAAGGGCAATTGTTATAACATTTTGCAGATATCTACAGGGGAATGGAAATAATTAAACTGTGAATTTCCATTCAGAGGAGGGCAATGCGAGGCAGATTTGTAGCTCGTATTAACACAGCTAGTACTTTTCCTTTCGAATTAATCGCTAACAGATTTATAAATGATTTAGCCGCACCAACAAATTAACTTTACTCGTGCAGTCAGCCCAAACCAACACTCATTAATGGGCCTAGCAAGCGACCAGGTACGGTGGTGCGGCACGGTGGTGCACCGGTAGAGCTGCTGCCTCACAGCGGCAGAGACCCAGGGTCGATCGTGACTGTAGGCGCTGTCTGTGCGGAGTTTGTACGTTGTCCCCCTCCCCCCCGTGAGCTGCCTGGGTTTTCTCCGGGTGCTCCGGATTCCCCCAAAACTGCAGGTTTGTAGGTTAATTGGCTTTGGTACAAATTGTAAATTGCCCCTAGGAGAGAGTTGGTCTACATGTTACTGTTAGTGTTAGTCTACGGGGTCCGTTGGTCGTCGGCTGAAGGGTATCTCTAAACTAAACGAAACTCAGTGGATCTGAATATAGTTTAGTTTAGTTTGAAGATACAGTGCAGAAACAGGCCCTTCGGCCCACCGGGTCCATGCTGACCAGCATATTAACACAATCCTACGCACACTAGGAACAATTTTTACATATACCAAGCTAATTAACCTACAAACCTGCACGTGTTTGGGATGCGATGGGAAAACAAAGATCTCGGAGAAAACCCACGCAGGTCACGGGGAGAATGTACAAACTCCGTAAAGACAGCAACCGTAGTCGGGATCGAACCCGGGTCTCAGGCGCGGGAAGCGCTGTAAGACAGCAACTCTACCGCTGCGCCACCGTGCCGCCCTGAATACTCCAGCACATCTTTTTGTAAAGCAGCGTTGGCAGTTCATAAGTTCATAGGTTATAGGAGAGGAATTCGGCCCATCAAGTCTACTCTGCTATAGGATCTTTGCTGAACACATCGAAAAGCCCGCGAACGAGTCGCCGGTCACGTGACAGTCCCAACGAATGACAAGGGTTCTGAATACACACCTTCACCACTAGGTGCCGCTACAATGTATGCATTCATTTCAACACGACCTTGATGTACATTACAAGTACTTGGTCCGTTACCTGTCAAAACGCTGCTGCCAAGAACTTGTTCACCCATCACCTCAGTCCTTACATTTTGTTTGATTTGTACCGAGTCTGACAATTATTGTCCTTGTTTGTGCTTCTCTCCAAGCTCACGTCTGGATCTGCCTATATAATCACTTCCTGCTTTACAACATGCCTACTGTAAGTCTGGCACTGCAAGGCTACAGATCCCAAAGGAGTGGTGGGCTTGAAGCAAATTGGAAGCATCAAGTCCTGGTGCCCATTCCATTTTAATTATGAACCCGGCTGCAAACCATATAATTTTGAACACTACAATAAAAGCTATTCGCTGGCAGAATCTAAGCATGAGAGAGGCCTAAATAAGTGCTCTTGCTTATTTTTCTAAACTCTTTCCTTGAGGTATAGATAGGCCCCTCGGATAAACATTTTAAGATGATAAGTCCATAAGTTCATGTTACGGGAGCAGAATTAGGGCATTCGGCCCATCAAGTCCACTCCGTTATTCAGTGATGAAGGAGATGAGGAGGAATGTGGCTAAAGGGATCAGGGGGTATGGAGAGAAGGCAGGTACAGGATACTGAGTTGGATGATCAGCCATGATCATATTGAATGGCGGTGCAGGCTCGAAGGGCCGAATAGCTTCCTCCTGCACCTATTTTTTATGTTTCTATGTTTCTATGAATTTCTTTAGTCAGAGGGCGGTGAATCTGTGAAATTCATTGCCACAGAAGGCTGTAGAGGCCATCAATGGATATTTTTAAGGTGAAAATTGACAGATTCTTGATGAGTACGGGAGTCAGAGGTTATGGGGAGAAGACAGGAGAATGGGGTCGAGAGGGAAAGATAGATCAGCCATGTTTGAATGGCGGAGTAGACTTGATGGGCTGAATGGATCAATTCTGCTCTTATCACTTATAATGAACCGTAAGACATGGCTCAATGGTTTCTCTGTTATCAAACGTACCAAAGTACAGAAATAATTAGTACAATGGAGCAGAATCATGTATAGTTTTTCGTTGATCAGGTAGCACGCAACATTAAAGTTTTTCACTGTAGCTCAATACATGTAGATTTTTTAATCTTGTTTCTCTGGGTGTCTAAATTTTTAGTTAATTAAGTTATTACATCGGATGGAAGTTGCATTCCAAATCTCGTTGTACCTCTGTGCAATGACAATAAAGATATATTATTATTATTATTAGCCAGAGTCAGGCGTGGAGGAGTGTGGAGTTGCGCGCGGTTGTGGTGGTACAGTTGATGCCTTCCAGCGCCAAAGTCCAGGGTTCGATCCTGACCACGAGTGCTGTCTGTACAGATTTTGTACGTTCTCCCCGTGACCTGCGTGTGTTTTCTCCAAGATCTTCGGTTTCCTCCTACACTCCAAAGACGTACAGGTTTGTAGGTTCATTGGCTTCGGTAAAATTGTAAATTGTCCCGTGTGTGTGTAGGATAGCGTTAATGTGCGGGGATCGCTGGTCAGCGCGGACTCGGTTAGGCCGAAGGGCCTGTTCTGCGCTGTATCTCTGAACTTAACTAGAACTAAAGGCCAGATACTTGTCAAGAGACTTCCCCGCATTCCTTGTGGTCTATCAGGGGAAGAAATCCAATGCCCTTCATCCAAGCCTGAATTAACAGACTACATGCAAGCTCCTTTCACATTAACAGCTAGATTTCCAGACTTTGTTTTTATTTAAGGTTATAAAGTCGGCAATAAGTTGAAATGCCTTCCAAATTACTTGCTCTACTTACATCCTGACTTTGTGTTTCCTAAATGAGAACAATCGAGAACCCGGAAACAGGTTTAAGGTGAGAGGGTAAGATTTAATAGGAACCTGAGGGGCAATGGTTTTACATAAAGGGTGGTAGGTGGGAGGAACGAGCTGCCGAACGAGGTGGCTGAGGCAGGTGGTTTTTTAGATTGGTTTAGTTAGAGATAACAGCTCGGAAACAGGCCCTTCGACCCACCGATTCCGTACCGACCAATGATCCCCGTACACTAGCACTATCCTACACACTGGGGACAATTTACAATTTTTACAGATGCCTGTTGACCTACAAACCTGCACGTTTTTAGAGTGTGGGAGGAAACAGGAGCACCCAGTGAAAACCCACGCGGTCACGGGGAGAACGTACAAACTCATTACAGCAAGAGTCAGGATCGAACCCAGGTCTCTGGCGCTGCAAGGCAGCAACTCCACCTCTGCGCCACCGTGCTGCCCTATCACAACGTTAAAACAAACATTTGGAGAGGTGCATAGATAGGGTAGGTTTAAAGGGATATGGACCAAACGCAAGCAGGTGGGAATATCAGGAGTGTCGTAGTGATGGAGAGAAGGCAGGAGAATGGCGTTAAGAGTAGAAGGATAGATCAGCCATGATTGAATGGCAGAGTAGTCTAGATGGGTCGAATGGCCTAAATCTACTATCACATGAACTAGTGCAGACAGGGCAAGTTGGGTCGAATTGCCCGTTTCCACATTGTATGATTCTATGATAATAAGATCACTTGATACAACAGCATTCAAGAGGGTCACAGTAAAATGAGTGCACAAAGTGTTGAAGGCAATATTAGCATGGCTTTGGGCCACAGAGATGGCATAGAATTGGGACGGCCATGGTTACTAGTTGGACAGCTTTGCAACTTGGGTGAAAGTATGCTTTTCAAGCTGATTTTCAAGTATGCTGCCAGGTATCAAGTACCTAAGGGTGATCTTGTAGAGATGTACAAAATCATGAAGGAGAAACACTCACGACCCTTTGTGTAAAAAAGGTACCCCTA
The DNA here is from genome assembly GCF_028641065.1 of Leucoraja erinaceus. Classification (NCBI taxonomy): domain Eukaryota; kingdom Metazoa; phylum Chordata; class Chondrichthyes; order Rajiformes; family Rajidae; genus Leucoraja; species Leucoraja erinaceus. The sequence continues at coordinate 13,217,788 of NC_073380.1, read as the reverse complement.
ATATCTATGTCTAATATTGAAGGGACAGATTTGTCCAAATACTGAGGTTTATTTGTTACTAGACACAGGAGGGCTGGTCCCCCGACGCTATATTCCACCTCTCCACCAATTCCAATATTGGTGGCCAGTGGGGGGGGGGTTTCTGGAGTGCTGGTATGGGTTCTTGGGGTGGCAGCTCAGTCTCTCAAGCCTGATCTGCTGGCAGCTCACTCACGGCTGGTGGGCTGGCAGTTGACTCATGGCTATTCCTTGAAATTCCATTTCAAGCAAGGGGGCAAGGCCAGCAAATTCAAAACCATTTCCCTACCACTTCAAGCAGGGTGCAAGGCCACCAAATTCAAGAGCAATTTCATACCACTTTATGCTGGATCCAAGGCTACCACATTCAAGTGCAGTTTCATACCACTTTCAGCAGGGTACAAGGCCACCAAATTCAGTGCAGTTTCATTCCATTTCAAGCAGGGTGCAAGGCCACCAAATTCAAATGCAGCTTCATACCATTTCATGCAGGGTGAAACCACCATAAAACCACACAAAACACCAAATTCACAGTTCAGTAGACATTCAGCATGTTCAGTTCATTCGTGACCTCTCCCTCCCCCATCATGCAGAGACTGAGCCACACCCACACTTTCAGGTTTTATAACCCCTCCCCCTCCCACCGGAAAAGGTGTGACCCTTCATGGCGTGATTGACATTTTCTAAACACTAATAACACTTTTATTTTTCATTGATGGGAAGAATGCTCTGCACCTGCTGAGCAGAGGGGGACTGAGTAAGATGGCCAAAAATCACAGCCGTAAGTGGTAGCGTTTTATCTAAAATCAATATACAGTGCAAACAGGAAGTGCATTTGCAGTAGTGCCTTTTAACTTCAAGCCAAAGCACCCAAACCACCATTTACAATAAGTAGTGCCTTTCAACTTCGCCAAATCACCCAAGCCGCCATGTGCAGTAAGTAGTGCCTTTCAACTTCAAGCCAAAGCACCCAAGCCACCATTTGCAGTGTCGTGCCTTTCAACTTTAAGCCAAAGCACCCAAGCCACCATTTGCAGTAAGTAGTGCCTTTCAACTTCAAGCCAAAGCACCCAAGCCACCATTTGCAGTGCCTTTCAACTTCAAGCCAAAGCACCCAAGTCACCATTTGCAGTTAGTGCCTTTTAACTTCAAGCCAAAGCACCCAAACAACCATTTGCAGGCAGTGCCTTTTTACTTCAAACAAACCATATTTTCATTTTCAAACCACATTAAGGGGACTCACAGTTGAGGAGACACGTGTTCAGTTTTATTCAGAGCTCAGAGAGACGTGATCCTTTGGCTTCATCCATCTTGCAGAGACTGAGTGAGGCACACCACTTCCTGGTTTTATAGTCCCTCCCCCTCCCTCCAGCAGGGGCAGCAGAGAGAATGGTGAATTTTTTAAAAACATTAAAATCTCTCTGATTTGTCATCGATGGGAAAAATCCTCCGGTCCAGGAATGCGGAGGGGGGCTCTGAGTGAGGTGGCCAAATATGATGGCCATAGGTGGTGGAGTTCTCTCGGAAATCGCAGCACAGTGGGCCAAAAGTGGTCAAGATCAAACTTTTAGTAATATAGATGATGTAGTTTGGGCGGCATGGTGGCGCAGCAGTAGAGTTGCTGGCTCACAGCGCCAGAGCCCCGGGTTTGATCCTGACCATGGGTGCTGCGTTTATGGAGTTTGCACATTCTCCCTGTGACCTGCATGGATTTTCCCCAGGTGCTCCGGTTTCCTCCCACATTCCAAAGGCGAGCAGGTTTGTAGGTTAATTGGCTTCTGCAAATTGTCCCTAGTGTGTGTGGGACAGATCTGGTGTGCGGGTGATTGTTGGGTGCGTAGAGGGCCGAAGGGCCTGTTTCCATGCTGTATCTCTAAACTAAACTAACTAGGTGAAGAACAGTCTGAAGAAGGGTCTCGACCAAAAACATCACCAATTCCCCTTCTCCAAGGTAGGACAAGTCAAGCTAGAATGGGTACGGAGAAGATTTACAAGGATGTTGCCAGGTCTAGAGGGTCTGAGTCATAGGGAGAAATTGAGTAGGCTGGGACTTTTTTCCTTGGAGCACAGGAGGATGAGGGGTTATAAAATCATGAGAGGAATAGATCGGGTAGATGCACAGAGTCTCTTTCCCAGAGTAGGGGAATCGAGGACTAGAGGACATAGGTTTAAGGTGAAAGGGTAGAGATTTAATAGGAATATGACACAAAGGGTTGTGGGTGTGTGGAACAAGCTGCCAGAGGTGATAGTTGAGGCAGGGACTATCCCAACATTTAAAAAACAGTTAGACAGGTACATGCATAGGACAGGTTTGGAGGGATTAAGAAGGAACTGCAGATGCTGGAAAATTGAATGTAGACAAAAGCGGGTGCAGCAGCATCTATGGAGCGAAGGAAATAGGCAACTTGCCTATTTCCTTCGCTCCATAGATGCTGCTGCACCCGCTGAGTTTCTCCAGCACTTTTGTCTACCACAGGTTTGAAGGGATATGGACCAAACGAGGGCAGGTGGGACAAGTGTAGCTGAGACATGTTGGCAAGTTCGGCCGAAGGGCCTGTTTCCACACTGTATCACTCTATGACTCTGCAACTCCAAAGATGCTGTGTGACCCTCTGAGTTACTCCAGCTTTCTGTGTCTAACTAGGTGAATGATAGAAACTTGGAGGGAGATTGATGAGTATGAGTGTTGAATTAAAAAAATAGGATTAGTACAGGATTAGTGTAGATGTGTGCATGATGTTTGGCACGGAATCTGTTTCCGTGCTGTGTCATTCAATAACTCCATCATAAAAAATTATAAATGGAATGAAACCAATGCAAGATAAATCATGTGTACTGAAGATGAAAGCTAATTTTGACATTAATGGGATTGAGTTTGGTGCTGGTTTCGTCAGTGATTTATTCGGAATAATTCATTGGTGTCTGCATCTGCCCTCTGTGTATTCCTGCTACTCCATTCATTCCAGTGAATTATTACATATAATGAGCATTACTGCAGCATTAATAAATTTACTTTGACAGCCGTGGGCTCCGGAGACAACTGAGGCATCCTAGCGATGCTGAATACAGCGCGGAAAAATAATCCATTCATGGCCGTGCAATGTCATTCTTCTGTCAGATTGAGCGTCGAAAAAAAGATATCTGGAAACTTGAGTTGTCAGCAGCATATTAACAAGCTCACCATTTTACATGACTTCACATCAAACTGAGTTGCTACCCGGTGAGTTCCTGCAAATCAAGATTGTGAAGCAACTTGATGCATGGTTTAGAGCGTCACGGTGGTGCAGCGGTAGAGTTGCTGCCTTACAGCGCCAAAGACCCGGGTTTGATCATGACTATGGGTGTCGTTTGTACGTTCTCCCCGTGACCTGCGTGGGTTTACTCCGGGATCTCCGGTTTCCTCCCACACTCCAAAGACGTACAGGTTAATATCTGTTATATGCTGAGAGAATGGAGCGGCTGGGCTTGTACACTCTGGAGTTTAGAAGGATGAGAGGTTATCTTATTGAAACATATAAGATTGTAAAGGGTTTGGACATGCTAGAGGCAGGAAATGTGTTCCCAATGTTGGGGGATTCCAGAACCAGGAGCCACAGTTTAAGAATAAGGGGTAAGCCATTTAGAACGGAGACGAGGAAACACTTTTTCTCACAGAGAGTGGTGAGTCTGTGGAATTCTCTGCCTCAGAGGGCGGTGGGGACCGGTTCGCTGGATATTTTCAAGAGAGAGCTAGATAGAGATCTTAAAGATAGCAGTCAGGGGATATGGGGAGAAGGCAGGAACTGGGTACTGATTGGGGATGATCAGCCATGATCACATTGAATGGCGATGCTGGCTCAAAGGGCTGAATGGCCTACTCCTGCACCTTTTGTCTATTGATTGCTGTAACTGTAAAAAATTGTCCCTACTGTGTGTGTGTTGGATAGAGTCAGTGTGTGGGGATCGCTGGTCGGCATGGACTCAGTCGGCCGAAGTGTCTGTTTCAAACTCCATGCGACCATAATCAGGATGAAACCCGGGTCTCTGGCGCTGTAAGGCAGCATCTGTACCGCTGCGCCACCGTGCCGCTCCATCTGGCCTATATGTGAATCTAGATCCACCAACGTGTTTGACTTTGAAATGGGCAAGCATGGCATTCGTTGGCACATGGCATTACCACAAAGGTGAAGCAGGGAAAAGAACAAACGCTACCTGGCATCAACCTACTGCCAACACTCAGAAACGACAGCGCCTCTCCCAGCCCCATCAACATTGTTTCAGTTTCAATTTTTGTTTCATTTTCAGTTTAGTTCATTCTCACGTGTACCAAGGTACAGTGAAAAGCTTTTGTTGCGTGTTCACAATCGTGCATGATTACAATCGAGCCATTTACAGTGTATAGATACATGATAAGGGAATAACGTTTAGTGCAAGGTAAAGCCAGTAAAGCCAATAAAAAAATAACCTGAGTCTCATGATCGAGTCTCATGATCATGATACACCTCTATAATATCGCCCCTCATCCTCCTGCGCTCCAAGGATTAGAGACCCAGCCTACTCAACCTCTCCCTATAGCTCACACCCTCTAGTCCTGGCAACATCCTCGTAAATCTTCCCTTTACCCTTTCAAGCTTGACAACATCTTTCCTATAACATGGTGCCCAGTACTGAACACAATATTCTAAATACGGCCTCACCAACATCTTATACAACTGCAACATGACCTCCCACCTGCTATACCCAATCCTCTGGCTGATGAAGGCCAATGTGCCAAAAGCCTTTTTGACTACCTTATCTACCTGCAACTCGACCTTCAAGGAACCATGTACCTGTACTCCTAGATCCCTCTGCTCTGCAACACTCCAAAGAGCCCTACCATTCACTGTGTAGGTCCTGCCCGTTATTCTTATATGCAAGAAGGAACTGCAGATGCTGGTTTAAACAGAAGATAGACACAACATTGCTGGAGTAACTCGGCGGGACGGACAGCATCTCTGGAGAGAAGGAATGGGTGATGTTTCTGGTCGAGACCTTTCCTCAGAATAGGGGGGTTGCACATAAGGTCATCGAGTCAAAGGGCGTTACCAGCTCAATCCATGTGGAGGACATGGCAGCTTCCGGCATCGAAGGGCCGAATGGCCTACTCCGGCACCTAATTTCTATGTTTCTATGTTTCTACACTGTTAATACACGAAACACGTGCTTTCTTACCCTTTAAAAAACACTGAAAAGGTAATTTTTTGCCCTGTAAATAAGTGTGGAAATCGGGGTAAGTGTGAGAGACATCGAAAATATTGGGAATTATCGCGTTTTCTCACTGCATCTCATATGACGCGTAAATGAGGCACAAATGACGGGCAAGTGGGACAGGCCCTTAAGGCATTATTTGTGTTTTTTCTTTTTTACTTTGGTATCTAAAAAGTTTCAAGATTTTAAAATCGCCCATGATTCTGGTGGGTTTTTACATGCAAAAAGAAAACGCTTCTGAAGCTAAATTTATCACAAAAAAAATCTCCAGACGTACGAGTGGTGTGTGGAAAAGTAAGTTTTCTATCATTATGCTATTGAGATGTATATTTTGGCAAATGATAAAATGTCTTGACAGCTTAAACACCCACTGCCTTTCAATAGGATATTGTCAATTTGCTGAGGTTGATTATGTCCAATTAACAGCTAACAATTATCCTTGGCTTGCATCTGAGTAAAATGTATTTCAAAACCCACGTATGGTTTGCGATTTTTTTAATGATAAATTTTGCTTCAGAAGCGTTTTCTTTTTGAAGAAGAATGCCTTTTATTGTCATTCAAACAGCTTGGTTTGAACGAAATTGCATTTTCTACAGTCTTACATTACAAAAAAACCCAAGACCCACACTTAACACAATTTACACAAACATCCATCACAGTGAATCTCCAACAGCTCCTCACTGTGATGGAAGGCAAAAAAGTCTCATCTCTTTGTTCTTCTCCCGCGGTGCAGCAGTCCACCTGCAGCGTCATGGCGAACTGAGGCTCCCGATGTTAAAGCCCCCGGCGGGCGATGGTATGTCCTGTGGCCGTTTAAGCCACGCCGAGCGATGTTAGGCCCCGCTCCGTGTACTTTAAACCCCGCTATTCCAGCGGGAGAAGTTGCCGTTGCGGGAGCTCCGAAAAGCGTTCTCCCACCAAGGACCTGCGAGCTCCCGATGTTACCGTCCACCGGGCCTGCGGTTGGAGCCCCCGAAGCTCCGAAGTCGGGACGCAGCTGCGTGCCACCACAGCTCTCCCCGCTACGAAGTCGGCCAGCTCTGCGATGTCAGGTCCGCAGGCTCCGCGACTGTAGCCCTAAGGTTGGTCCCGGCCAGAGGCCGCTACCGGCTTCACGATGTTAGGCCCAACGACAACGGAGACCCGACAGGGAAAAAGTCGGTGGAAGAGATTAACGGTTTCCCCCCAAACCCTCATAACCCCCCCCCCCTCCAACCCCCCACATATACACAGCTATGGAAAAATAAAAAAACTGGGTTCAAGACATACATTTAACGAGACAAAAATTTAAAAATAGACAGACAGACTGTAGTCGAGTCGCTGCCGATAGGCGCCGCCACACCACACACTTGAGAACCATGGGCGATTTTTAAATTTTACAGCCAGATTTACCACTCCTGAAACTTTTTAAGATACCAAACGAATCAAGAAAAAACACAAATAATGCCTTACTGTTGATGAAATGCAGTGCGCAAACGCAATATTATCTGAATGGTGGCCGATTAGGAAAAGGGGAGATGCAACGAGACCTGGGTGTCATGGTACACCAGTCATTGAAAGTAGGCATGCAGGTGCAGCAGGCAGTGAAGAAAGCGAATGGTATACTAGCATTCATAGCAAAAGGATTGATAGGAGCAGGGAGGTTCTACTGCAGTTGTACAGGGTCTTGGTGAGACCACACCTGAAGTATTGCGTACAGTTTTGGTCTCCAAATCTGAGGAAGGACATTATTGCCATAGAGGGAGTGCAGAGAAGGTTCACCAGACTGATTCCTGGGATGTCAGGACTTTCATATGAAGAACGACTGGATAGACTTGGCTTGTACTCGCTAGATTTTAGAAGATTGAGGGGGGATCTTATAGAAACTTACAAAATTCTTAAGGGGTTGGACAGGCTAGACGTAGGAAGATTGTTCCCGATGTTGGGAAAGTCCAGGGAACAAGGGGTCACAGTTTAAGGATAAGGGGGAAATCTTTTAGGACCGAGATGAAAAAAACATTTTTTACACAGAGAGTGATTGTGAATCTGGGGAATTCTCTGCCACAGAAGGTAGTTGAGGCCAGTTCATGGGCTATATTTAAGAGGGAGTTAGATGTGGCCCTTGTGGCTAAAGGGATCAGGGGGTATGGAGAGAAGGCAGGTACAGGATACTGAGTGGATGATCAGCCATGATCATATTGAATGGTGTTGCAGGCTCGAAGGGCCGAATGGCCTACTCCTGCACCTATTTTCTATGTTTCTATGTTTCTATGATAATTGCCAATATTTTCAATCTCGATATCTGCACGGAGAATGTTCGCCAAGCACTTTAGCTGTTGTTGTCCCTTCAGCTGCCGCTTCTCTCTACCGTCATTCCTCCTCACTTTTGGAATTCTGAAGTAGGATAAATGTCTCTCACGCTTACCCCGATTTCCATAATTATTTACAGCGCAAAAATCGACCATTTCGGCGGTTTGTAACGGGCCCGCAACGCTGGAAACAATGGTAAGTGCTTACCTGCAGTTCATCGCGTGTACTCCAGTTGGCATTGCGTGGCAACAGTACGGGTCACGGGTTGTGATCCGACTGCCATACAACCTCCCTATAAGAAATGGTTGGGACAATTACAATAACAGCATTCAAAATACATGGACAGGTATGGTATGGTGCTTTATTTGTCACTTGTTTAGACCATTCCTTGGCTGAACCCCATCCCCCCAGCCCAGAAATATCACCCATTCCTTCTCTCCAGAGTTGGTTGCTTGAGTTGATGGAGGGGAATTGGGTGCGCGCTCCCGCGGGGGGCAGTGACATGGTGCGCGCGCGCTCCCGGGGTTGGCTTACTTGCGTGCGCGCTCCCGTGGCGTCTACGTGCGCGCGCCCGCGGGCTCCAGGCAACCGGGCGAGGCAGGCAGATGGCGGCCATGACGGATGACCTGGACCAGCTGCTGGACGAGGTGGAGATGCGCTTCTGCAGCAGCGGCCCGGCGGCCGGGGGCAGCCTGGAGGGAGCGGCCGGAGCCGGGGGCTCGGACAAGGAGGTGAAAACCAGGTTAAATGACCCACCATTTGTTTCTCCTGAGCCGGGCTGTGCTGGGCTGGGCCTGACCCCGGCCTTCTGCATCCCCCCCCAGGGTCAAGGTGGGTCAATGGGGGAACGACACACGACAGAGCTGGAGGTTGCATTGCTGCAAGTGGCTGCACCTCTACTCCAGGGAACACTGGCCAACAGAGACATTGCAACCTCTCTCTCTCATGCCTGGATGAAAGAGTCATGAATAGGCAGGGAACTGCAGATGCTGGTTTACACTGAAGACAAAAAGTGCCGGAGTAACTCTGGGTCAGGCAGCATCTTAGTTTCAAAGTGTAAGAAGGAACTGCAGATGCTGGTTTACACTGAAGACACAAAGTGCCGGAGTAACTCTGGGTCAGGCAGCATCTTAGTTTCAAAGTGTAAGAAGGAACTGTAGATGCTGATTTATGCTGAAGACACAAAGTGCTGGAGTAATTCCGGGTCAGGCAGCATCTTAGTTTAAATACTTATTTAATATGCATCTAAGTGCTTATGTATAGTGATGCTTGTACTGATGATAGACACAACATGCTGGAGTAACTCAGTGGGACAGACAGTATCTCTGGAGAAAAGGAATGGGTGACGTTTCTGGTCGAGATCCTTCTTCTGGATTCCGATCCGAAATGTCACCCATTCCTTCCCTCCTGAGTTGCAGCCTGTCCCACTGGGTTACTCCAGCATTTTGTGTCTATCTTCAGTTTAAATGTACAGCGGGCAGTGAAGAAAGTGAATGGCATGTTGGCCTTCATAACAAGAGGAGTTGAGTATAGGAGGAGAGAGTCCTTCTGCAGTTGTATAGAGCCCTAGCGAGGCCACACCTGGAGTATTGTGTGCAGTTTTGGTCCCCCAATTTGAGGAAGGACATTCTTGTTATTGAGGGAGTGCAGCGTAGGTTTACATGGTTAATTCCCGGGATGGTGGGACTGTCATATGATGAGAGAATGGAGCGGCTGGGCTTGTATACTCTGGAGTTTAGAAGCATGAGAGGGGATCTTATTGAAACATATAAGATTATTAAGGGTTTGGACATGAGGCATGTTCCCGATGTTGGGGGAGTCCAGAACAATCTTACAGTTTAAGAATAAGGGGTAAGCCATTTAGAACAGAGACGAGGAAACACTTTTTCTGGGGATGATCAGCCTTGATCACATTAAATGGCGGTGCTGGCTCGAAGGGTCGAATGGCCTACTCCTGTACCTAATGTCTATTGTCTAAACCAGTATCTGCAGTTCCTTCCAACACATTCAGAGCTGGAGGTTGCATTGGTGCAAGTGGCTGCACCTCTTCTCCGGGGAACACTGGCCAACAGAGACATTGCGACCTCTGCCTCTCATGCCTCGACTTCCTGGATAAAAGAATCATGAATAGGAAATAAACTGCAGATGCTGGTTTGTAAAGAAGACACAAAGTGCTGGAGTAACTCTGGGTCAGGCAGCATCTTAGTTTCCATGTGGAAGAAGGAACTGCAGATGTAGGTTTATACTGAAGATGCACACAAAGTGCTGGAGTAATTGGATCAGACAGCATCTTATGGGCCTGTCCCACTTCGGCGATTTTTCAGGCGACTGCCAGCGACTGTCAGAGTGGAACACACACACACACGTCGCTTCCTTCACCAGCCCGTTGTGCAGGCGCGGGACAGGGCAAGCAGGGGGAGCGCTGTCTGAGTGAAATTCACACGTTACAATGCCAAGGTGATACAGACACACACCACGATGAACAGGATGGTTGGCGCTGTAATTAAGACGGCTAAAGCACAGTGCACGGTAAGTCCTTTAAAAGAGGGGGGGAGATGGAGTGGAGACAACTTTTAAGAAGCCAGAGATACACGGCTGTGAAGCTCGGCGGACATTTAGCATTACCGGTCGGTTATCCTTGGTTCTGAAAACTGCTTATGGGTTTTTTTCCCAATGAGCCAATGGAATTCACCAGTCAGCACCGGCTACAACCTACGAGAACCTTCGACCTCCTGGCAACCCACCTTGCTACTCTCCATAGCGGCTTCATTCTGGTTGCCGCTAATTTTTCAACATATTTTTTAAAAATTTGTGGCGGTGATAACGAGGCCGCGATTGGTTCCCAGAATGCAGGAACTCCTCACGACCATGAAGGCGACTCCCCAGCAACCACCCGCGAACATGTGGCGATTGCATAGGCTCCTGCCGCCGCCTAAAAAGTCGCCTGTGGGACAGGTCTATTCGTTTAAATATTGATGAAGGAGCTGCAGATGCTGGTTTACACTGAAAACATAAAGTGCTGGAGTACTCAGTCGACTTTACCTGCTTTACCTTGCACTTGGGGTCATCCTTTACCATGTATCTGTACGCTGTGAATGGCCGATTGTAATCGTGTATTGTTTTACCGCTGACTGGATAACACGCAACAAAAGCTTTTCATTGTACCTCAGTACACTTGACAATAAACTAAACTAAACCATCTTATAAAACATTTACAGTTTTATATTCTCATCATTTCCATTCAACTGTATTTTGGATGTAATTAACTCGAATCAAAATGCATTAGTGTTATCATCTGAGAGACACAAAAAGCTGGAGTAACTCAGCGGGACAAGCAGCATCTCTGGAGAGAAGGAATGGGTGACGTTTCGGGTTGAGATCCTTTTTCAGCATCTGCAGTTCTTTCCTACACACACTGTTATCATCTTGATCATCAAAGTAAATTTGTCACTCTACCATCAGATGTTGCTGTTAAGGGCACGTGTTTACATTGAGGTTTCTTATTTGAAAGCTGAAAGGCATTCTTGGTGATTTAAAGAATATGAAACTTACTATTTGCAAAGATTGACTAGCCTGTGTATTTTGTGCAGGAAGGAACTGCATATGCTGGTTTCCACCGAAGATAGACACAAAATGCTTGAGCAACTCAGCGGGCCAGGCAGCATCCCTGGATAGAAGGAATGGGTGACGTTTTGGGCCAAGACCTGTGGCTCGACCTGAAATGTCACCCAAACCTTCTATCCTGAGATGCTGCCTGTCCCGCTGAGTTACTCCAACATTTTGTGTCTATCTTCTAGCCTGTGTATTTCTGATGTTTCCCATGTTTATTTCAAATTTATTGGCTATACTTTTAATCTACTCTATTCTGATTTTCAGATCACCCACAGTCCCATCAGTTGACGATGAAGATGAAGATGATGATGATGATGATGATGAAGAGGAAGATGATTTAAATGACCTTATTAAAGATATTTTCCAAGATGATCCAACTGTATTGGACCTTTCTGTAAGTTGTGTGAGATTTCTTATGTGTAAACTCATTTATAAAATTCTACAAAAGTTTATGTAATGTGTGTGTTCAAGAGAGGAATTATACGTGACGATTCTTTAGATTTTATTTAGAGATACCACGTGGAGACGGGCTCCTCAGCCCACTGATTCCGCACCGACCAACGATCGTCCCATTCACCTACCCTATTCCACACACTATGGGCAGATGCTGGAACAATCGAAGGTAGACAAAAATGCTGGGGAAACTCAGCGGGTGAGGCAGCATCTATAGATGAGTTTCTCCAGCATTTTTGTCTACCTAATTTGAGTTAAATCAGATGCTCTATAAAATAGAAAAAATGTAAATTTTTTAATTATATTCATCGGATGAACTGTCACTCTTTGTCTTATTTTGTTTTCAGAAGTCAAGTGGAAGAGCAGTAACAAATTGTGCAGCTCATCAGGCCAATGGTAGAAAGTAAGTTTAATGAATACAATAGTTACATTATATTTATTTTTTATTGATAAAGTTCTGATCTGTGCACAGCAATGCTAAACGATGGAAAATGTTAAAACCTTTATCGCAACCTGTTTATTTTTTTATTTTGCTCCCCCTTGTTTATGCCAAATGTACTGATATTATATCAAAGATAAATGTTTATACTGCTTAAGAAGGAACTGCAGATGCTTGGAAAATCAAAGGTAGACAAAAGTGCTGGAGAAACTCAGCAGGTGCGGCAGCATCTATGGAGCGAAGGAAATAGGCAATGTTTCGGGCCGAAACCCTTCTTCAGGCTGATGCAGGGTGGGGGGGTAAGACTGCCCGAAACATTGCCTATTTCCTTCGCTCCATAGATTCTGCCGCACCCGCTGAGTTTCTCCAGCACTTTTGTCGACCGTTAATGTTTATACTGCTGCTGATTTATACACTAGAAGTCTGGACAGCAGAATAATAATTTAGCCACCCATAAAATTGAATGATTAAGATATTGCGCAGCAGTAGAGTTGCTGCCTCACGGCACCAGAAGACCCCGGTTTGATTCTGACTATGGGCGCTGTCTGTATGGAGTTTGTACGTTCTCCCCGTGACCTGCGTGGGTTTTCTCCGGGTGCTCCGGTTTCCTCACACACTCCAAAGACGTGCAGGTTTGCAGGTTAATTGGCTTCTGTTAAATTGCCCTTAATGCGTGGGATGCAAAACAGATAACATAATGGTATGGGTGATCGTTGGTTGGCGTGGACTTGTTGGGCCAAAGTTCACGTTCCCACGCTGTATCTCTAAAACTAAGTTTGAAGCTCTAGGTCGAGAACATAAAAATGTGGCGATCCAAAACAGAATTTCTGTCCACAAATTCTGGAGAAACAGTATATTACTAATGAAAATATTAGGTCAATTATTAATTATTTTTTAAAAAACCTGACCTCCCTTTAATTAGATGTTTATTATCAACCCTTTAATTAACTTTGGGGCACTAGAGAGTAATTTAGATAATGAATCCATTATTTCCTACATACCAGATCTCTTACCACCTACTAGTTGATTGATACTCCCAGAGCTATAAACAGTCAGTAACATTTATGCGGCATGGTGGCGCAGCTGTAGAGTTGCTGTCTTGCAGCACCAGAGACCTGGGTTTGATCCTGACCATGGGTGCTGTCTGTACGTTCTCCCCATGACCTGAGAAGGTTTTCTCCGGGATCTCTGGTTTCCTTCCACACTCCAAAGACGTATAGGTTTTTGGGTTAACTGGCCTGGCATCATTGTAGATTGCCCAAGGGTGTGTAGGCTCACGTCAATGTGTGGGAATCGCTGTTTGGCCGGGAGTCCCGGACTCTAGTGGGCCGAAGATATGTTTCCGCCTTGTATTTCCAAACTTAACTCAATTAATTTAGTTGATTTACTCCTGCTTTTCTTTATCTCTCGCACAAAACACAACGTGTTGGAGTTCTGAAGAAATTTCCTGACCCGAAACGTCGCCTATCCAAGTCCTCCACAGATATTGCCTGGCCCGCTGAGTTCCTCCAGCACTTTGTTCTGCTCAAGATTCCAGCTCTGCAGTTCCTTTGGTCTCTGTCGTAATCTCTTGCCTTTCATTCTCATTTCTGCTTAGAAACATAGAAAATAGGTGGAGGAGTAGGCCATTCGGCCCTTCGAGCCTGCACCACCATTCAATATGATCATTGCTGATCATCCAACTCAGTATCCTGTTCCTGCCTTTTCTCCATACCCCCTGATCCCTTTAGCCACAAGGGCCACATCTAACTAGCTTAGCTTGAGACTTGCAGTAACGGGAGTCAAGAGAGACCAGAATGTTTTATTGTCAGATGTCCCAAAACAGAACAATGAAATTCTTACTTGCAGCAGCACAACAGATATATGTGAACATTGGGAGGTCATGTTGCACTTGTGTAAGACGTTGGTGAGACCGCATTTAGAGTATTGTGTTCAGTTCTGGGCACCAAGTTATCGGAAAGATGTTGTCAAGCTTGAAAGGGTTCAGGAAAGATTTACGAGAATGTTGCCAGGACTAGAGGGTGTGAGCTATAGGGAGAGGTTGAGTAGGCTGGAGCCCTATTCCTTGGAGCGCAGGAGGATGAGGGGTAATCTTATAGAGGTGTACAAAATGATGAGAGGAATAGGGTTGTTATCTCCGGTTTGCTTCCAGTTCCCCGTGCTAGCGAGAGCAGGAACAGGGAGATACGGGACCTGAACGTGTGGCTGAGGAACTGGTGCACGGGGCAGGGATTTAGATTCTTAGATCACTGGGATCTGTTTTGGGATAAGGGGGAACTGTACAAAAGGGACAGATTGCATCTTAACAGGTGTGGGACCAGCATTCTGGCAGGCAGGTTTGCCACTGCTACATGGGTGGCTTTAAACTGAATAGGGGGGGGCGGGGTGTTGAATGGGATAGTGGAGGATGGAGTTAAAGGGAAAGGGTTTCTTAAATGTGTGAGCGTAGAGACCGAGGGGTGTAAAATGAGGGTAGAAGAAATAGGTAGCAAGGTGAAAAGTAAAAGTGGCAGGCAGACAAAACCAGGGCAAAAATCAAAAAAGGTCACTTTTCAACATAATTGTATAAGGGGTAAGAGTGTTGTAAAAACAAGCCTGAAGGCTTTGTGTCTCAATGCAAGGAGCATTCGTAATAAGGTGGATGAGTTGAATGTGCAGATAGCTATTAATGACTATGATATAGTTGGGATCACGGAGACATGGCTCCAGGGTGACCAAGGCTGGGAGCTGAACATCCAGGGATACTCAATATTCAGGAGGGATAGACAGAAAGGAAAAGGAGGTGGGGTAGCGTTACTGATTAGAGAGGGGATTAATGCAATGGAAAGGAAGGACATTAGTTTGGAGGATGTGGAATCGGTGTGGGTAGAGCTGCGAAATAGAGGGGCAGAAAACGCTGGTGGGTGTTGTGTACAGGCCACCTAACAGTAGTAGTGAAGTTGGAGATGGTATCAAACAGGAAATTAGAAATGCGCGTGCGACAAAGGCAAAACAGTTATAATGGGTGACTTCAATCTACATATAGATTGGGTGAATCAAATTGGCAGGGGTGCTGAGGAAGAGGATTTCTTGGAATGTATGCGGGATAGTTATCTAAATCAACGTGTAGAGGAACCAACGAGAGAGCAGGCTATTTTAGACTGGGTATTGAGTAATGAGGAAGGGTTAGTTAGCAATCTTGTTGTACGTGCCCCCTTGGGCAAGAGTGACCATAATATGGTTGAGTTCTTCATTAGGATGGAGAGTGACATTGGTAATTCAGAAACAATGGTTCTGAACTTAAAGAAAGGTAACTTTGAGGGTATGAGACGTGAATTGGCCAAGATTGACTGGCAATTAATTCTAAAAGGGTTGACGGTGGATATGCAATGGAAGACATTTAAAGGCTGCATGGATGAACTACAAAAATTGTTCATCCCAGTTTGGCAAAAGAATAAATCAAGGAAGGTAGTACATCCATGGATAACAAGGGAAATCAGGGATAGTATCAAAGCGAAGGATGATGCGTACAAATTAGCCAGAAAAAGCAGCATACCGGAGGACTGGGAGAAATTCAAAGACCAGCAGAGGAGGACAAATGGCTTAATTAGGAAAGGAAAAATAGATTATGAAAGAAAACTGGCAGGGAATATAAAAACTGACTGCAAAAATTTTTATAGATATGTGAAAAGAAAGAGATTAATTAAAACAAATGTAGGTCCTTTGCAGTCAGAAACAGGTGAGTTGATCATGGAGAACAAGGATATGGCGGACCAATTGAATAACTACTTTGGTTCCGTCTTCACTAAGGAAGACATAAATAATTTGCCGGAAATAGCAGGGGACCGCGGGTCAAAGGAGTTGGAGGAATTGAGTGAAATCCAGGTTAGCCGGGAAGTGGTGTTGGGTAAATTGAATGGATTAAAGGCCGATAAATCCCCAGGGCCAGATAGGCTGCATCCCAGAGTACTTAAGGAAGTAGCTCCAGAAATAGTGGATGCATTAGTAATAATCTTTCAAAACTCTTTAGATTCTGGAGTAGTTCCTGAAGATTGGCGGGTAGCAAACGTAACCCCACTTTTTAAGAAGGGAGGGAGAGAGAAAATGGGGAATTTCAGACCAGTTAGTCTAACATCGGTAGTGGGGAAACTGCTAGAGTCAGTTATTAAAGATGGGATAGCAGCACATTTGGAAAGTGGTGAAATCATTGGACAAAGTCAGCATGGATTTACGAAAGGTAAATCATGTCTGACGAATCTTATAGAATTTTTCGAGAATGTAACTAGTAGCATGGATAGGGGAGAACCAGTGGATGTAGTGTATCTGGACTTCCAGAAGGCTTTCGACAAGGTCCCACATAAGAGATTAGTATACAAACTTAAAGCACAAGGCATTGGGGGTTCAGTATTGATGTGGATAGAGAACTGGCTGGCAAACAGGAAGCAAAGAGTAGGAGTAAACGGGTCCTTTTCACAATGGCAGGCAGAGACTAGTGGGGTACCGCAAGGCTCAGTGCTGGGACCCCAGCTATTTACAATATATATTAATGATCTGGATGAGGGAATTGAAGGCAATATCTCCAAGTTTGCGGATGACACTAAGCTGGGGGGCAGTGTTAGCTGTGAGGAGGATGCTAGGAGACTGCAAGGTGACTTGGATAGGCTGGGTGAGTGGGCAAATGTTTGGCAGATGCAGTATAATGTGGATAAATGTGAGGTTATCCATTTTGGTGGCAAAAACGGGAAAGCAGACTATTATCTAAATGGTGGCCGATTGGGAAATTGGGGGGGAGATGCAGCGAGACCTGGGTGTCATGGTACACCAGTCATTGAAGGTAGGCATGCAGGTGCAGCAGGCAGTAAAGAAAGCGAATGGTATGTTAGCTTTCATTGCAAAAGGATTTGAGTATAGGAGCAGGGAGGTTCTACTGCAGTTGTACAGGGTCTTGGTGAGACCACACCTGGAGTATTGCGTACAGTTTTGGTCTCCAAATCTGAGGAAGGACATTATTGCCATAGAGGGAGTGCAGAGACGGTTCACCAGACTGATTCCTGGGATGTCAGGACTGTCTTATGAAGAAAGACTGGATAGACTTGGTTTATACTCTCTAGAATTTAGGAGATTGAGAGGGGATCTTATAGAAACTTACAAAATTCTTAAGGGGTTGGACAGGCTAGATGCAGGAAGATTGTTCCCGATGTTAGGGAAGTCCAGGACAAGGGGTCACAGCTTAAGGATAAGGGGGAAATCCTTTAAACCGAGATGAGAAGAACTTTTTTTCACACAGAGAGTGGTGAATCTCTGGAACTCTCTGCCACATAGGGTAGTTGAGGCCAGTTCATTGGCTATATTTAAGAGGGAGTTAGATGTGGCCCTTGTGGCTAAGGGGATCAGGGGGTATGGAGAGAAGGCAGGTACGGGAAACTGAGTTGGATGATCAGCCATGATCATATTGAATGGCGGTGCAAGCTCGAAGGGCCGAATGGCCTACTCCTGCACCTAATTTCTATGTTCTATGTTTCTAATAGATCGGGTAGATGCACAGAGTCTCTTGCCCAGAGTAGGGGAATCGGGGACCAGAGGACATAGGTTTAAGGTGAAGGGGAAGAGATTTAATAGGAATCCGAGGGGTAATGTGTTCACCAGGTGGGTGTATGGAACAAGCTGCCAGAGGAGGTAGTTGAGGCTGGGACTATCCCATCGTTTAAGAAACAGTTAGACAGGTACATGGATAGGGCAGGTATGGATGGATATGGACCAAACACAGGCAGGTAGGACTAGTGTAGCTGGGACATGCTGGCCGGTGTGGGCAAGTTGGGCCGAAGGGCCTGTTTCCACACTGTATCACTCTATGACTGTAAACACCATAATAACCAACAGCATATAAAACACAAACAAACAATTATGATGCAACATCAATACCTATGTAGTTCTGAGCATAGTTGGATATTTACAGTTGGATAGTATTTACAGCCTGACTGTTGTGGGGAAGAAGCTGTACCTGAACCTGGATGTTACAGTTTTCAGGCTCCTGTACCTTCTTCCCGATAACAGGGGTAAAATGAGAGTGTGGCCAGGGTGGTGTGGGTCTCTGACGATGCTGGCTGCCATATTGAGCCAGCAACTCCTGTAGATCCCTTCGATGGTGGGGAGGTCAGTACCCGTGATGGACCGGGCAGTGGTCACAACTTTTTGTAATCATCTTCGTTCCTGGGCGTTCGAGGTGCCAAACCAGTCTTAAGTTCTGTACCGTACACCTGTAGATGTTCAAGACAAGTATTTGTTGATATACCAAAACTGCTCAATCTTCTCATTCATGGGATTTCTTTATGATTGCATCAGTGTGCTAGGTCCAAGGACAGATCTTAAGTCAACAAGATGCAAGTTTTGACTCTTCAGAGTACAGTAACTTCTACTGGTCTTCCTATCCTCCGCTCAGTCCGCCTAAACCTTCCTGATCTCCCGATTGCTCAGCACATTAACTCCCCCTCCAACTCCCAATCTGACCTTTCTGTCCTGGGCCTTCTCCATTGTCATTGAGGCCCAGCGCAAATTGGAGGAACAGCACCTCTTATTTTGCCTGGGCAGCTTACATCCCCAGCGGTATCATTAACTCCTCTAACTTCAAGTACCCCTTGCTTTCCCACTCTCTCCATCCCCCCCCCAGTTCCCCAGTCTTTACTATTTTAATCTGTTTGCTTTGTTGTTACCTTCTCCCAACTAACAATGATCTATTCTACATTTTCCTTGATCCCCATCCCCTTTGTCCTGTTTTCACACCCTACATTTCCTTATCTATGCACCGCCCACTCCCCTGACATCAGTCTGAAGAAGGGTCTTGGCCAGAAACGTCACTCATTCCTTCTCCAGAGATGCAGCCTGTCCCATGGAATTACTCCAGCATTTTGTGTCTATCTTCGATTTAAACCAGCATCTGCAGTTTCTTCCCACACATAATAATTAGGGATCTTGGTTCAGAGATACAGTGCGGAGACAGGCCCTTCGGCCCACCGAATCGACACTGCCCATCAATCTCCGCATTATCACTCCTACACACACTAGGGACAATTTACATTTATACCAAGCCAATGAACCTATAAACCTGTACGTCTACGGAGTGTTGGAAGAAAACGAAGATCTCGGAGAAAACCCACGCGGTCACGGGGAGAACGTACAAACTCCATACGGACAGCACCCGTAGTCGGGATGGAACCTGTGTCTCTGGCGCTGTGAGGCAGCAACTGTACCGCTGCGCTACCTAGCAACACTTGTTTACAATGTGCCCCATATTCATTTCCTTTTGTGATCCGACATCACTTTTTGTACGTTTTTTAATTTGACGACAATGCTATATTTTTAGATGTTCTCCAGTTTATCTTGGTGGCAGTTCTGCACCCCACGGACTGGGAACAAATACTTCTCACAGGTAACTCACTCATTTTCATGTTTTTTCTACTCACCTAGAATTTAACTCAACGAGACAGAAGATTATGAGGGATAGAGAAATAATATTTTACATCATCCTACAGTCATAGAGTGATACAGTGTGGAAACAGGCCCTTCTGCCCAACTTGCCCACACCGGCCAACATATCCCAGCTACACTAGTCCCACCTGCCTGCGTTTGGCCCACATCCCTCCAAACCTGTCCTATCCATGTACGTGTCTAACTGTTTCATAAACGTTGGGATAGTCCCAGCCTCAACTACCTCCTCCGGCAGCTTGTTCCATACACCCACCGCCCATGTTTGGGCTCGTTTTAATATCTCTGCAATTTCTCGCAGTCTTGTATAGAGCTGTAGCTAAACTGCTCTACGATGCATCCTAATACAATTCTTGCTCTGCCGTTACTGTTTTATTTGATCAGTTGAGTTCAGATCCAAGTGATAATGTGTCTAGTGATACCGAAAGGAAAATCAGTGAGCATTGAACAAGATTGAAAGACATTCTTTTTACAGTTCATAACTGACTGGAGCAGAATTAGGCCATTCGGCCCATCAGGTCTACCCCGCAATTCAATCATGGCTGATCTATCTCTCCCTCCCAACCCTATTCTCCTGCCTTCTCCACGTAACCCCTGACACCCTTACTAATCAAAAATCTATCGATCTCCACCTTACAAACATCCATTGATGGCCTCCACAGCATTCTGTGGCAATGAATTCCACAGATTCACTACCCTCTGATGAAAGAAATTCCTCCTCAACCACTTCCTAAAGGTATACCCTTTTATTCTGAGGATGTGACCTCTGGCCCTAGATTTCCCCATTAGTGGAAACATCCTCTCCACATCCACTCTATCCAGGCCTTTCACTACTTGATAGTTATTGCACAAACATTGAACTATAAAAGAATTTCTGAGAAATAATTGTCTTTATTAAGTATTAAACATATAAAATTCTTAAGGGATTGGACAGGCTAGATGCAGGAAAAATGTTCCCCATGTTGGGGGGGCGGGGGGGGGGGGTCCAGAACCAGGGGTCACAGTTTAAGAATAAGGGACAGACCATTTAGGACTGAGATGAGGAAATACATTTTTCACCCAGAGAGTTGTGAATCTGTGGTATTCTCTGCCACGGAAGGTAGTGGAGGCCAGTTCACTGGATGTATTCAAGAGAGAGTTAGATTTAGCTCTTAGGGCTAACAGCATCAAGGGATGTGGGAAGAAAGCAGGAACGAGGTACTAATTTTAGATGATCAGCCATGATCGTATTGAATGGTGGTGCTGGCTCGAAGGACAGAATGGCCTTCTCCTGAAACATTTTCTATGTTTCTAAGTGAAAAATAAGGTCTAATAACGTACAAGGGGGATGTCAGAATAGTCAGATAGACGAAAGACGTACGGGCTTGTAGGTTAACTGGCTTGTTAAATGTAAACATTGTCCCCAGTGGGTGTAGGATGGTGTTAATGTGCGGGTCGGCGCGGACTCGGTGAGCTGAAGTGCCTGTTTCCGCGCTGTATCTCTAACAACTAATCTAAACGAATTATTAAATGTTATCTGTAGGATTCTATTATGGTTAAGCATAAATACTTGGTTTGAACAGTGTATTATGGAAAGATTTTTTTAAATATTTTATTTACAGAACATGTGATCAGCTGCGATGTACTACTTGCGACTTTCGGGTAATTGCCATTGATGATTGTGAATGGAACAAGTCTTGCGACTACTTTTTTTTCAGGTACGTTTGAACCTATATCGACACTTCAGTAGAAGTTTCGATCACTGTCGTACACAGCATTGTAAGGCACCGTGCCCGTTGATGTTTTCAACGATGATGATGATGATGATGATGATGATGATGATGACGATGATGACATAGGGCAGCACAGCACAGGATGTACAGGTGTCAGAGGTTATGGGGAGAAGGCAGGCCAGGTCCATTGGCCCACAATGTCATGGCTGAACACGATACCAGGATAAACTAATCTCCTATGCCTGCACATGATCCTTATCCCTCCATTCCCTGCATCTCCAGATGCCTATCTAAGTGCCTCTTAAATGCCACTATCATGTCTGGACTCCGCCAGCACCCTTGGCAGCACGCTCTAGGCACCCACCACTCTCTGTATTACTTGCCCCGTGTATCACCTTTAAACCTTACTCCTCTCACCTTAGATCTATATCTGACAATCCAGTGTGGAATGGAGAACTTCCAACCAAATTCTTATGATATATGTTTCTTAGGTTTTTATGTTGCTATGGAGGCCATAAAATTAATGTGAATGGCTTCATGTGGCAAACGTCATATGAAAGTCCACAGATAGAGTCATTGAGTGATGCAGTGTGGAAACAGGCCCTTCGGCCCAACTTGTCCACACCGGCCAACAATGTCCCAGCTACACTAGTCCCACCTGCCTGCGTTTGGTCTATATCTGTCCAAAGCTGTCCTATCCATGTACGTGTCTCTTAAACAATGGGATAGTCCCAGCATCAACTACACCCTCTGGCAGCTCGTTCCATACACACTAATCTGGGCAAGAGACTCTGTGCATGTACCCGATCTATTCCTCTCATGATTTTGTACACCTCTATATGATCCCTAGTGTGTGTAGGATAGTGTTAGTGTGCGGTGATCGCTGGTCGGCGCGGACTCGGTGGACTGAAGGGGCTGTTTCTGCTCTGCATCCTTAAACTAAACTAAGAGCAGCTTCCTCCTCTGTTACATTCTCGTAGACTTCAGATATTTTACAAACTTTCCACTTCAACGTCCACCACCGATTATTCGGCGCCTTGCCTTATTATCGGTTTTGCCGGACCAGCAGAGATCACGGCCTTGGGGGGGAGAAACCAAGATATTGGCCCGCAAAGTCGGCTAAGGAGACAGATCTGCCGGCCCTGGCTCCGGCCGGAGTTCCAGTGTCCCGGCCGCAGGAATAAATGCCACCCACTGATCGGCACCCTCACCCGCCCTAGGTGCTACATTTTTGGGGGGGATTTTGTGCGGACTAAAAGGGGGGGCCGGGGCACCAGTTGCCGGGAAATCGGTAGTGGACCTGCAATGGTAAAACTCAACAAGACTCAGATGTGAGCATTGGCTGATTGCGTTCCAGAATTTGATAACTGTTGCAAGTGGGGGTTTTTTTTTCAAATCAAATGAAGTTGTGAGCAACAAGTACGTTAGATTCACGCATGCGAGTGCCATTTTTATAACTTTTGCCAACAGAAACAGCATGCCCGACGTAAGTAAACTGAAAGTAAAGGCACTGAGCAAGAAAGGGGCCCGAGCATACGCCTGCCAGTGCAGCTGGAGGTCCGTCCACACTCTGACCGATATCAGGGAAGAACAGCATCTTCGATGGGTCTGTGGCAAACACTAAGGATTGGCCTTGTCCATTCCCCTTCAGAGAGGTAAGGGGGGGGGGGGTTCTCTTCCGATGTATTACCTGAAATATCACCACATTTCCAGAACTTTATTACATGCAAGACAAGCTGCATCAGTTTAAGCGGGCCTGCTGTTCGGGGAAACTAAAGCTGCCGTTGGAATTCTTCTACAGGATGCTTTGAGGACTGGGGGGGGTTGGTGCCAAACTGAACCGTTCAATGCACATTTTCAAGTGCAGGCATTTTCAGTCCAGTGCATTTGGACTTGCAAGACCAGAGGTTATTGTGCGACTGTGGAAAGTAAAACGACAAAGGTGGAAGGTGAAAATAACCCTTTAAAAAGAAAACAAGGCCTTCTATTTTTTAAATCCTTTCAGATGTGACTGCTTATCGACGAGTTGCCATGATGTCAGGATTGTCATCCTTTAACGTTTGAGGACCTCATTGGGTTGGATCTATTCATAGCGATCGGACTCGCTGAATATCATCCGGTCTGATGGCAAACCCAGCTGTACATTTGCAGCCATGCAGTTCGGGAACAATACAGGTTTCCAAGATTAACCTTTGGAAAAAGAAGTGTCCCACAGTGGGAGAGAAAACGGTTTTAAAGATGACCACGCATCGGCCTGGAAGGAATTTATCGAGTTTATTAAATGATGCAAATTGGAATGCCCAG
The DNA here is from genome assembly GCF_028641065.1 of Leucoraja erinaceus. Lineage (NCBI taxonomy): Eukaryota > Metazoa > Chordata > Chondrichthyes > Rajiformes > Rajidae > Leucoraja > Leucoraja erinaceus. The sequence goes on along the minus strand of NC_073380.1, from coordinate 13,194,274 downwards.
TATCAAAATGCCTGTACACTGGATAAAGAAATAGTGGGTATTCCATTTTATGTTTGTTATAGTTTTTACAACAGTTTTTTTTTTTTAACATTTTGGCACTTTTAGGTACATTCCCTGCTATGAAAAGTATTTCGTTAAATATGTAAATAAAGTTGAATATTGGCAAGCAATTGTTGTTGTAATTTTAATGTTTCTGTGTAGTTGATGTCTTTATCAGGCTTCATTGCTGAGCCTTGCAAATCATACTCATTCTTAAAGATTTATCCCTGATGATAGTTTTCAGCTTTGCTAAAACGCTAATATATTTTGCATTATTCCTCTAATACATTTCCCTTCTCATCCATTTTGTTCACTGATTGGAACTGCTGGACGATTCTGTGACTGTAGAAATTTACAGCCTACCAAATCTACACCAAACCATTTTCATTAATCTTACAGATTGGAGCTGGTGTATAATTCTTTAACTTTACCATTTACAGTCTACCAAATCCACCCCAGACCCATTTTTATCAATCCTACGTTAATCCCACTGTTTTATTCTTCCCACGTTCTCATGAACTCCCTCAGATTCTACCATTCGTCAACATTCTTGAGGCACTTTACACAGGACAACTAACATACCAACCCACATGTCTTTGGGGTGTGGGAGGAAACCAGAGCATCCAGAGGAAACCAACGCGGTCATGGGGAGAACGTACAAATTAGTCTAAGATTCAGTTTAATTTATTGTCACATCTACCGAGGTACAGTGAAAAGATTTTGTTGCATGTTAACCAGTCAGCCAAAAGGCAAGACATGATTATCTTCTGTAGTCCTTCTGCAGTTGTACAGAGCCCTAGTGTCCTTCTGCAGTTGTACAGAACCCTAGTGAGACCACACCTAGAGTATTGTGTGCAGTTTTGGTCCCATAATTTGAGGAAGGACATTCTTGCTATTGAGGGAGTGCAGCATAGGTTTACAAGGTTAATTCCCGGGATGGTGGGACTGTCGTATGCTGAAAGAATGGAGCAGCTGGGCTTGTACACTCTGGAGTTTAGAAGAATGAGAGGTGATCTCATTGAAACATATAAGATTGTTAAGGGCTTGGACGCTCTAGAGGCAGGAAACATGTTCCCGATGTTGGGGGAGTCCAGAACCAGGGGCCACAGTTTAGGAATAAGGAGTAAGCCATTTGGAACGGAGACAAGGAAACACTTTTTCTCACAGAGAGCGCTGAGTGTGGAATTCTCTGCCTCGGATGGCGATGGAGGCCAATTCTCTGTATGCTTTCAAGGGAGAATTGGATATGCTCTTAAAGATAGCGGAGTCAGGGGATATGGGGAAAAGGCATGAACGGGGTACTGATTGTGGATGATCAGCCATGATCACAATGAATTGCGGTGCTGGCTCGAAGGGCCGAATGGCCTCATCCTGCATCTATTGTCCCTTGTGTGTGTGTGTAGAATAGTGTTAGTGTGCAGAGATTGCTGGTTGTCACGGACTCGGTGGGACAACAGGCCTGTTTCCGCGCATAATATATATTTTTAAATATTTTTTCTTGATTCGGTTATTTCTTTACTCATTTTCATTTTGAATGAGGCCAACTTGACCAAATTTTTAACCAGCTGCTGAAAAGAATTGCAACAGTGGGTGGCGCTATGTGCAAGAGAAAAACGATTTCTAATATAGTTAACCAAAGAAGTTTGTCTAAAAATAATAAAGTGAATTGGAAGAAGACATCAAAAAACAAATGATGATAAAAAAAAGAGAAGAGAGCATTGGGAGTATAGAAGTTGGGAGGACATGTTGCAGTTGTATAAGACGTTGGTGAAGCCACATTTACAGTATTGTGTTCAGTTCTGGGCACCATGTTATAGGAAAGATATTGTCAAGCTGGAAATGGAATGGAGAAGATTTACGAGGATGTTGTCAGGGCTAGAAGGTCTGAACTACAGGGAGATGTTGAGTAGGCTGGATCTCTATTCCTCGGAGCGCAGGAGGATGAGGAGTGATCTTACCTAGGTGTATAAAATCATGAGAGAGAATAAGTAAGTTCGGTATTCCGAAAAAACCCGTGGAATCATGGGATTTGTCAAAGGTCACTGGCTATAAAGAAAAAGCGAACAAAGCGCTGGCTTCATACACTGTATGTAAATTCTTATCTTTATTCATGATTTACGTGTAAAAATATATTTAATCTGAGGAAAGGGGGTGCCAGGTAGCGGGAGCGCAGGTGTGACATCGAGAGAGGGAGGACAGATGTGAGTGGGAGACAGGGGAGAGCGCGCACAGACCCCGCCTCATCCACAGACCGGGTCAAGCCCGTGTCCTGGCGCTGCCGAGCTGCAGGGAAGAAGCTGTTCCTGAACCTGGATGTTACAGTTTCAGGATATGGAGTTATGTACAGGTAGATAAGTTGTAAGATAACACCAAGTTCGGCTCATACATTGTGGGCCTGCCTTGTGCTGTTCTTTGTTCTAAAGGGCATAGCTTTAAGATGAGAGGATCAAAGTTTAAAAGAGATATGCGGGACAAGTATTTCACGTAGAGTGGTGGGGTCCTGAAACGCGTTGTCAGTGGTGGGGTGAGACACATCCAACAGTGGCACTTACGAAGATAGGCCTATGGGTATACAGGAGAGATACTGTCCACCCTATCCATGCTCATGATAATTTTCTAGACATCTATCAGGTCTCTCCTCAGTCTCTGACTTCTTGCTATTGAGGGAGTGCAGCGTAGGTTTAACGAGGTTAATTCCCGGGATGGCGGGACTGCCATATGTGGATAGATCAGTCATCAAGAGAGAGTTGGATAGAGCTCTTAATTCTTAACACGGTTAATTTGCACGCTTTGTGATCTCAATTTTTATTTCTTCACGAGTAGAACAAGGAGACAATGAGAAAAATCTGAAGAAGGGTCTCGATCCAAAAAACGTCACCCATTCTCTCCAGAGATGCTGCCTGGCCCGCTGAGTTACTCCAGCTTTTTGTGTCTATCTTCGGTTTAAACCAGCATCTGCAGTTCCTTCCTACACAATGAGAAAAGCATAGTTGACTAGGGAGCAATTGGATAGAACTTACATAGAACCATTATAGTCACGAAGAGTGAAATGGTCAGATTCTGAAGTACACGAACATTAACAAAATTGCATAAAAGGGGTAAATATTTGGATAATTTCAAATTAAAACCACAAGCATTGCTGGTCCAGTCGCAGCCTCACTGCAACCAGAGACCCGGGTACGATCCAAATCTCGGGTGCTGACTGCGGAGTTTGCACGTTCTCCCTGTGACCGCCTGGGTCTCTCCCAGATTGTCCAGTTTCCTCCCGAATCCCAATTGCCCCCCCCACGTGTGCAGGGAGTGGATGGGAAAAATGTGGGATAACATAGACCCACTTGTGAGAATGGGTGATCGATGGTCAAAGCTTTACACTGTACCTCGGTACACGAGACAATAAACTATACACTGAACGGTGTGGACAAGATGGGCCAAAGGGCCTGTTTCCATGCTGTATCCATAAACTAATCCTGTGACAAATCACTCCTAACAACCCAGAGTCTTTCAACCATCTATAAGGTTCGTCAGGAGTGATGGAGTACTCTCCATTGGGTGAGTTTGTCTTCAACAGCAGTCAAGCTCAACACTGTGGGAGCCTTCCTATCTGTGCCGAACATAATGCCAAGAAAAACTCACTTCATCTTTTTAGTTTACTTCAGTTTAGAGATGCAGCGCCGAAACAGGCCCCTTCGACCTACCAAGTCCGTGCCGACTGGCGATCCCCACACACTAGCACTGTCCTACACACACTCGGGACAATTTATATTCCTACAAGGCCAATTAACCGACAAACCTGTACGTCTTTGGAGTGTGGGAGCAAACTGGAGATTGGGGAGAAAGCCCACGCAGGTCACGGGGAGAACGTACAAACTCCATACAGATGGCACCCGTAGTCAGGATCGAACCCAGGTCCCTGGTGCTGTAATATTAATCTACCTGAGAATGATCCCTATCCCTCCATTCCATGCATATCCATGTGTTTATCTAAACTCTTCCAATAAAAGCTATTATCATATCTGCCTCCACCACCACCCCTGGCATTGCGTTCCAGGCCACAGATTAAGAATAAGGAGTAAGCCATTTAGAACGGAGACGAGGAAACACTTTTTGTCACAGAGAGTTGTGAGTCTGTGGAATTCTCTGTCTCAGAGGGCGGTGGTGTTGGCAGGTTCTCTGGATGCTTTCAAGAGAGCTAGATAGGGCTCTTAAAGATAGAGTCAGGGGTTATGGGGAATAGGCAGGAACGGGGTACTGATTGGGGATGATCAGCCATGATCACATTGAATGGCGGTGCTGGCTCGAAGGGCCGAATGGCCTACTCCTGCACCTATTGTCTATTGTCACCCGTCACCCTCTGTGTAAGAAGCTTACCACACATCTCCTTTGACTTTATCCATAACTTATACATTCTCAAGGTACGTGAAGCCAACAGTTGTGAACCTGGGTTTTAGGATGGACAGTGACTTTAAATTAGATCGCCAAATATGCGCGGTGGTTAAGTCCAGCTTCTTTCACCTAAGGAAGCTGGCGAAGGTGAAGCCCATTCTCGAGCGGCAGCATTTTGAGACAGTAATCCATGCCTTTATTACATCTAGGCTGGATTACTGTAACGCGCTCTATTTTGGTGTTGCTCGTTCTTCACTGGCTCGTCTCCAGTTGGTTCAGAATGCTGCTGCTCGCCTTTTAACAGGGACCCGAAAGAGGGAGCACAATCGCCAATTCTGGCCTCCCTCCACTGGCTCCCGGTGCACTTTCGAGTTCATTTTAAGATACTGTTATTTGTTTTTAAATCTCTGAATGGGCTCACCCCGCCTTACCTCTCTGAGCTGCTCCACCCATACGCTCCTGCCCGGTCCCTCAGGTCAGCTGGTCAGCTGCTACTGGAGGTACTGAGGTCTAGTCGGAGGCTCAGAGGGGATAGAGCCTTCTCTGTTGCTGCTCCGGCACTCTGGAACACCCTGCCGTTGCACATCAGACAGGCCCCCTCACTGTCCATCTTCAAATCCAGTGTTAAAACACATTTGCACTCCCTGGCTTTTGACCATGCCTGAGGCTTTGCTTCTGTTTGTGGCGTTTTTGATGTTTCTTTATTTTACATGTCTTTTCCTACTATTTCTTTTGATTGTTATTTTTGGTGTGTATTAACTTTTTTTGTCAATGATTAGTGATGTACAGCACTTTGTTGCAGCTATGTTTACTTTGTTGCAGCAACTCTAGCTCTACGCCACCGTGCCTAACCAAAACTTTACTCTGGTAAAGGGGAGAGTTGTGATGTAGTTCCCTGTGCCATCGTGGTTGAAAATTTGTTCCATTTCCCCCCTCTACTGTATTCTGTATTCTGAAGTCAGTCTAGGGCTGACTGAGGACTGAACAAAATGGCCGGCTTCGGATGTGGTTATGAAGGGACATAATGTGCCTTCAGCCGGCCGTGAAGAACAATACAATTCATATTCAACCGTGAAACCAGCTTCATGGTCCGTCAGTCTCCCATTGCGAACTAGTGGCGCAGCAGGTAGAGCTGCTGCCTCGCAGTGCCAGAGACCCAGGTTCAATCCCGACTTCGGGTGCTGGCTGTGTGGAGTTTGGGTGCTCCGGTTTCCTCCCACGCCGCAAAGACTTGCAGATTTGCAGGTTAATCGGCCCTCTGTAAATTGCCCCATGAGTGTAGGGAATGCATTAGGCTTTTGGATGAGTATTTCACAGGACTTTGGTTAGGCTGCATTTGGAGTATTTCATATAGGTTCTGGTCGCCCCAAACCAGGAAGGATATGAAGTCATTGGAAAGGGTGCAGAGGAGGTTTACCATTATATGCGTTAGGGTTAGGCATATGTATAGGCATATGGATATGCAAGGAATGGAGGGATAGGATTACACATAGTTGGTCTTGACATCATATTCAACACAGACGTTGTGGGTCGAAACGACCAGTTCTTGTGCTGCACTGTTCAATATTCAATGTCATAGACAATAGGTGCAGGAGTAGGCCATTCCGCCCTTCGAGCCAGCACCGCCATTCAATATGATCATGGCTGATCATCCACATTCAGTATCCCGTTCCTGCCTTCTCATCATATCCCCTGACTGCTATCTTTAAGATCCAACTCTATCTTGAAAGCATCCAGAGAATTGGCCTCCACCGCCCTCTGAGGCAGAGAATTCCACAGATTCACAACCCTCAAGCTTTTCCTCATCTCCGTTCTAAATGGCTTACCCCTTATTCCTAGTTCTGGACTCCCTCAACATCGGGAACATCTTTCCTGCCTCTAGTGTGTCCAAACCCGTAATAATCTTATATGTTTCAATATGATCCCCTCTCATACTAAATTCCAGAGTATATAAGCCCAGTAATTGTAATTGTAATTGTAAATCTTTATTGTCATTTCCTGAGTATTCGCATACTCAGAGGAAACAAAAAAACGTTTCTCAACCAGTGTCCATTCAGTTTTCGTTACAAAATAAATAGCAATTAAAATTAAAATACATGTCATGAACAATTTAACCCTCTAATAACATTCAATAACATTCAGCAGCCGTTCCGACCGGCAGCGGCACAACAGTGGCTCTGCTGCAGTGTGGGGGGTTTGTGCGCGATACTTGGCAGGGGGGAAAGTTCATTTAACAGTCTTATAGCCTGTGGGAAGAAGCTGAGGAGCATCCTGCTGGTTTTGCAGCTGATGCTCCTGTACCTCTTCCCGGATGGGAGGATGGTGAAAAAGTCATGCGATGGGTGGTAAGGGTCTTTGATGATGGAGATGGCTCTGTTGATGCATCTCTTCTTGTATATGTCCAGCAGGAAGGGGAGTGGAGCACCAATAATCCTGCTTGCGGTCTTCACTATCCTGTCCAGTTGGTGCCGTTCGTACGCCTTGCAGCTCCCGAACCAGGAAGTGATGCCGTATGTCAGTGTGCTCTCGACAGTCCCCCTGTAAAAAGTCCGTAGATGTGTGGTGGGGAGGCCTGCTTTACGTAGTCTTCGGAGGGGGTGAAGTCGCTGCTGGGCTCTCTTGACCACAGCTGTGGTGTTGGCCGTGGACGTCAGGTCATCAGACAGATGTAGTCCTAAGAACTTCATGCTGCTGACCCTTTCCACATCAGCTCCGTCGATGTGCAGAGGTGTATGGTGTTGTTTCCCCGCCCTCCTGAAGTCAACCACCATCTCCTTAGTTTTTCCCACGTTAAGAATGAGGTTGTGGGATTTGCACCAACCTGTGAGCAGCTCCACCTCCATCCTGTACGCCGATTCATCGTTGTCACTGATGAGACCCACTACTGTTGTGTCATCAGCGAACTTGCTGATGAAGTTGTTATTGATCACATATGACAGTCCCGCCATCCCGGGAATTAACCTGGTGAACCTACGCTGCACTCCCTCAATAGCAAGAATGACCTCCCTCAAATTTGGAGACCAAACCTGCACACAATACACCAGGTGTGGTCTCACCAGGGCCCTGTACAACTGCAGAAGAACCCCTTTGCACCTATACTCAATTCCTCTTGTTATGAAGGCCAACATGCCATTTGCTTTCTTCACTGCCTGCTGTACCTGCCTGCTTACTTTCAGTGACTGATGAACAAGGACCCCCAGATCTCAAACAAACCTGCAGATTCAACAAACTAATAGCACACGGAGAAACCCTGGGAGTGAAACTGAAGTGTCCCGACCCGAAACGTTACTTATTCATTCGCTCTAGGGATGCTGCCTGACCCGCTGAGTTACTCCAGCACTTTGTGTCTATCTTTAGTGAAACAGGATCAAGAACAGTGGCAGCCAAGCCTAGAGTCATAGAGTGATACAGTGTGGAAACAGGCCCTGCAGCCCAACCCACCCACACCGGCTAACAATGTCCCAGCTACACTAGTCCCACCTGCCTGCATTTGGCCTATATCCCTCCAAACTTGTCCTATCCATGTACCTGTCTAACTGTTTCTTAAACATTGCGATAGTCCCTGCCTCAACTACCTCCTCTGACAGCTTGTTCCATACACCCACTACCCTTTGTGTGAAAAAGTTACCCCTCAGATTCCTATTAAATCTTTCCCCCTTCACCTTAAACCTACATATGCCCTTGATTCACCTACTCTGGGCAAGAGACTCTGTGCATCAACCTGATCTATTCCTCTCATGATTTTATACACCTTAATAAGATCATCCCTCATCCTCCTGTGCTCCAAGGAATAGTCCCAGCCTACGCAACCTCTCCCTATAGCTCAGACCCTCAAGTCCTGGCAACATCCTCATAAAACTTCTCTGTACCCTTTCCAGCTTGACAACATTTTTCTTATAACATGGTGCCCAGAACTGAACACAATTCTCTAAATGCGGCTCTATCTATCTATCTATCTATCTATCTATCTATCTATCTATCTATCTATCTATCTATCTATCATCTTATCTTGACCACTTCCGGTCTGCGTTGTAATTAAATTTGCGCAAAAATGATCCCCCATAGTGCTAAGACATTTTGCCACCTTACTCACCATTCTCTGCTGCAGGTCAAATAAGTTTTGTTCCGATCAGTAAAATAGTACAAAAGATATGAAGGTTTAAAAATCGTAAAAACCGCCCCTTCCAGAACCCGCTGTCGATAACGCGGCGAGGGGAATAAAAAGCTGAAGGGGCGCAGTGTGTTGAGCAGCTAGTGGGAGTCTGCAGCCAGTGCAGAGCGCACGGCCCGCGGAGCCTGAGCAGCTTGCGGGCTGCTTCTGCGGAGACCAGCACGACCAGCCAGAAGCTGCTGAGTTGAACCGGAAGCCTCTGAGTGAAGCCGGAGTGGGACCGGGATCCGCTGCGTGAGGCCGAAAGCTGAAGGTGCGGGGTGAGCCGAATGCGAGCTGCATCTGCTGCGACCACGCCCCCCCCCCCCCCCCCCCACCCCCCCTTTCCCCACCCCCCTTTCCCCACACCCCCCTCCCCACCCACCCTCCCTTCCCCCCCCCCCAAACCTCCCTTTCCCCCACCCTCCTTCCCCCACCCCCCCCCCTTCCCCCAACCCCCTTCCTCACCACCCCCCTTCCCCACCACCCCAAAGACGTACAGGTTTGTAGGTTAATTTTCATCTGTAAAAAACTAAAGTGTCCCTAATGTGTGTGGGATAGTGGATAAAAATGCTGGAGAAACTCAGCGGGTGAGGCAGCATCTATGGAGCGAAGGAAATAGGCACCGTTTCGGGACGAATCCCTTCTTCAGACTGATGTGAGGGTGGGGGGGGGGGGGGCTGCGGGAAGAAGAAAGGAAGAGGTGGAGCCAGTGGGCTGAGGGAGAGCTGGGAAGGGGAGGAGAAAGGAGGGACTACCTGAAATTGTGGGATAGTGCTAGTGTACAGGATCATCGCTGGTCGGCGCGGACCCAGTGAGCCAAAGAGCCTGTTTCCGCGCTGTATCTCTAAACCAAAATAAATCTTATTTTCTATCAACAAAAATAATGCCTCCCTTCTGATTAACTCTTTTTATATTCCATTCCATGCTATAAGAATGCCACAGTTTACAGCTGCCGACATTATCATTTAATTCAACGCAGCAATACATTACTTTTCTAGTGGCATCCCACTCTGAAACGCTGTGGAGGCAAGTTACACAATTTCTGTAAGATATAAATATCCAGCAAGAACAGAAAATGACTGCTCAGTTGACCAGTTTTTATAATCTGTAAATGCCTGCCGCTGCATAAAAGAGGAAGTAAGAACTGAACTTCAGTTTTGCTTTTCGTCGTTCCTGCAGTAGAAACAACTGTTTAGCATTTTAGAACATCTGAATTTCCCCTGAGCCTGTTTAAGTAAAATTCTCATCCTTCACTACTTGTCAAATGACGATAATGATGTGGAGAAATTATGGCGGCACGTTGACACAGCGGTATAGTTGCTGCGTCACAGTGCCGGAGACCCGGGTTCCATCCTGATCACGGGTGCTGTCTGTACGGAGTTTGTACGTTCTCCCCGTGACCTGCGTGGGTTTTCTCCGGGATCTCCGATTTCCTCCCACATTCCAAAGACGGACAGATTTGCAGGTTAATTTGGCTTCGGTAAAACTTGTAAATTGTCCCTAGTGTGTAGGATGATGCTAGTGTACGGGGATCGCTGGTCGGCGCGGACCCGGTGGGCCGAAGGGCCTGTTTCCGTGCTCTGTCTCCAAGCTAAAGATGTAAGTGGCTGAAGCCAAAGATATTCCGAGTTGCAGTGTTTTTATAATGGCAGTCTTTACGACGCTCTCAAAGTCCAACCGAGAGCCATTACTCCTGGGTAGATGGACAGAAGGTATATTTCACGTACACACGACACAATTAGGATAGTAAAAACAAATCTTCCAAACGTTATTTCTTGATTAATTGGTCTTTAATTGAAGTGGTACAAAGCAAAGAAATAATCCGTCACTTCTGTCCTTAATCTCTGTCATATAAATCATATGAAAGTTTCTTCTTATAAAAGTATGTCGTCTCATTAACTTGTGTGTGTAATCATGTCCTGTGTGTAATTGGTAAAAAGCTGTCTTCTCACCATCCTTCAGAGACCCAACTGACTCCTAATCTACGAGTCTGCGCGAGTCTCCTCTAGAAATAAACACACCCCTTCCACGTATCAAATCCCACCTACAAAAATACAGACAGATAAAAACTAAAATATTAAACATGGCTACAATATACTGACTTAAGCTTAATGGCTCCTACAGTTTTTATTGCAAATAGTAGTGCTGTCACACGCTGGCCTTCCCAGTATGTACACTCTACTCAGGCAGCGCAGACTGCGGTGGCTGGGCCATGCCCACCGCATGGAGGATGGCCGTATTCCAAAAGACATCCTCTATGGAGAGCTGACATCTGGGAGGAGAACCATCGGCCGCCCCCAGCCACGTTACAAGGATGGCTGCAAGAGAGATATGAAGGCGCTCGACATCGATGTGGAGTCCTGGGAGAGCCTTGCAGCTGACCGCACGAGGCGGAGAGGTACCCTGAACCAACAACTCAAAACGGGGGAAGAGAAGCTGTTGAAGTCAGCGGCAGACAAGCGGGCACATAGAAAGGAGCGCGGCAACTTCAACAAACCGGAGACCACACACACAAATGTGACCTTTGCCATAGAGACTGTCACTCCCACATTGGTCTCTTCAGCCACAAGCAACACTGCTCTAGCCGAGGAGCCAACAACTAGGATGCATCACCCATGGTCACAGTAGTGCTGTTATATAGTTATGTAATGTTCCTTTAATCTCACCTACCCCTCTTTTCTTCACCAGTGCACGATCACGAGAGGAATAGATCGAGTAGACGCACAGAGTCTCTTGCCCAGAGTAGGGGAGTAGGGGAGTGGGGGGGTAGATTTAATGGGAATCTGAGGGGTAACTTGTTTTACACAAAGGGTGGCGGGTGTACGGAACAAGTCACCAGAGGAGGTAGGTGAGGCCGGGACTATCGCAACGTTTAAGAAACAACTGGACAGGTACGTGGATAGGACAGGTTTGTGGGGATATGGGCCAAATGAAGGCAGGTGGTGCCAGTGTAGATGCGGACATGTTGGTCGTCGTGGGCTAGTTGGGCTGAAGGGCCAATATCCACGCTGTATCACTCCATGACTCTTTCTATTACTTTGTCTATCAACGTTGAATCTCGGGCGTTAACTAGTGCATTTGCACAATAGTTTATGCAATGATGTAGAAAACTGTATCAGCAGATCAGCACTGTACCACATGGTCCTGTTACATGACTGAATCACAGCCCACAGGCCACGGTGCGAACTATGTGGTCAGATGCTCATGTAGCCTTTACAGGAAGCTCCACACGTTATTATTCACACTGAAGTTACTTCGTAAGGGTTTATTTATTTTACGCACAAAGGACTCTTACGTTGTGACACAGGATTCAGTTCTCCCTAACCAGTTCTGCGAACCTGGACAGACACAAAATGCTGCAGTGACTCAGCGGGTCAGGCAGTACCCAGCGTGAACGTCCAGCAGTGAAAAAGACAACAAAAAGTTGTGACCACTGCCCAGTCCATCACCGGCTTTGACCTCCCATCCGTCGAAGGGATCTATCGTAGTCCCTGCCTCAAAAAGGCAGCCAAAATCATCAAGGACCCACACCATCCTGTCCACACACTCATTTCACCACTGCGATCAGGAAGAAGGTACAGGAGCCTGAAAACTGTAAGGTCCAGGTTCAGGAACATCTTCTTCCCCACAGCCATCAGGCTATTAAACACCATGAATAAGCTCTGAACTCTGAACTGCAAAAGACTATATTATTATTGCACTATATTTGTTATTTATTGAACTTTTTCTTGTTTTTCACTTCCCCCGTTATGTACTATGTTCACATATTCTGTTGTGCTGCAGCAAGTAAGAATTTCATTGTCCCATCCGGGACATATGACAATAAAACACTCTTGACTCTCATCTCTGGAGAGAAGGAATGGGCGACGTTTCGGCTCGAGACCCTTCTTCAGACCACAAGTCTGAAGAAGGGTCTCGACCCGAAACGTAGCCCGTTCCTTCTCTCCAGGGGTGCTGCCTGTCCCGCTGAGTTACTCCAGCATTTTGTGTCTGCATTCCATTTCAACCAGCAGCTGCAACTCTTCCCCACACACCGCGCCAGCTTGTTAGGTGAGTTTAGTTTAGTGATAAAGCACAGAAACAGGCCCTCCCTGATGACGGTGACAATAATGTTTATTGTCATCCACCTAAAGTAAAATCCTGCTGTAGATAAGCACAGTCACAGATACTGTAAGGACAGGTGTTAGGTAGTGTTAGGTTAATTGAATGGATTAAAGGCCGATAAATCTCCAGGGCCAGATAGGCTGCATCCCAGAGTACTTAATGAAGTAGCCCCAGAAATAGTGGATGCATTAGTGATAATTTTTCAAAACTCTTTAGATTCTGGAGTAGTTCCTGAGGATTGGAGGGTAGCTAATGTAACCCCACTTTTTAAAAAAGGAGGGAGAGAGAAAACGAGGAATTACAGACCAGTTAGTCATGCATGCGGGTGCAGCAGGCAGTGAAGAAGGCGAATGGTATGTTAGCATTCATAGCAAAAGGATTTGAGTATAGGAGCAGGGAGGTTCTACTGCAGTTGTACAGGGCCTTGGTGAGACCACCCCTGGAGTATTGCGTACAGTTTTGGTCTCCTAATCTGAGGAAAGACATTCTTGCCATAGAGGGAATACAGAGAAGGTTCACCAGACTGATTCCTGGGATGTCAGGACTTTCATATGAAGAAAGATTGTTCCCGATGTTGGGGAAGTCCAGAACAAGGGATCACAGTTTAAGGATAAGGGGGAAATCTTTTAAAACCGAGATGAGGAAAACATTTTTCACACAGAGAGTGGTAAATCTCTGGAACTCTCTGCCACAGAAGGTAGTTGAGGCCAGTTCATTGGCTATATTTAAGAGGGAGTTAGATGTGGCCCTTGTGGCTAAAGGAATCAGGGGGTATGGAGAGAAGGCAGGTACAGGATACTGAGTTGGATGATCAGCCATGATCACATTGAATGGCGGTGCAGGCTCGAAGGGCCGAATGGCCTACTCCTGCACCTATTGTCTATGTTTCTATGTAATAATAGACTTCACCGACGTTTCCGGCACCCACAACCTTTCAAAGTTGATGCACAAAGTCTCTTGTCCAGAGTAGGGGAATCGAGGACCAGAGGACATAGGTTTAAGGTGAAGGGGAAAAGATTTAATAGGAATCTGAGGGGTAACTTTTTTACACAGAGGGTGGTGGGTGCATGGAACGAGCTGCCAGAGGAGGTAGGTGAGGCTGGGACTATGCCAACATTTAACAAGCAATTGGACAGGTACATGGCTAGGGCAGGTTTGGAGGGATAGGGACCAAACGTGGGTAGGTAGGACAATAGACAATAGGTGCAGGAGTAGGCCATTCGGCCCTTCGAGCCAGCACCGCCATTCAATGTGATCATGGCTGATCATCCCCAATCAGTACCCCGTTCCTGCCTTCTCCCCATATCACCAGACTCTGCTATTTTTAAGAGCCCTATCTAGCTCTCTCTTGAAAGCATCCAGAGATCCTGCCTCCACAGCCCTCTGAGGCAGACGAGCACAGCTGAGACATGTTGGTCGGTGTGGTCAAGTTGGGCTGAAGGGCCTACTTCCGCGCTGTATCCCTCCATGGCTCTTAAGAGTTCTTAAAGTGCAGATTTAACTTGGCCATTAAGGCCCGTTGCCATGGCAACACCGATCCTCTGCGCTATCCGCCGCCATCTTGGAAACGGCCCTATGTCCACCGTCGCCGCCGACTCCCTCCTTCCTGTAGGGTTGCCAACATCCCGCTTTTTGGGCTAAATCAGTTTGTCCCGTACGGGACCACCTTTGTCCCGTATTTGACTGCTACTACTCGGGTCGAGGGGACTGTCGGGCCAGAGCGCCACGTCCGGCCCCGCCTCACCCGTCCCGACGTAGTGCAGCCCATGGAGTGCAGCAGCAGCAGCAGCAGCGCCTCGCCCGTGGCCCCGTCGGTCAGCAGCCCGGCCAGCTGTCCGACCTTCGGACCTTCGCTTACCGCCGACACCGCCACCCCTCCTTCTCATGGCCGATCATCGGTTCACGAGTTGGATGGGGTGACGGACTTTGTGTGTAACGTCGCGCGGCCCGGGTCAAAACTCCTCAGCTGGCCCGCCGGCTGGGCTTTGTGTGCAGTCCAGCACCCGGGCCAACTCATCGTTCACCCAGCCATGGCCGAGTCCGTCAACAAATTTTGTCCCCTATTTTGACCTTTTGTCCCTTATTTGGGAGTGAGAAAGTTGTCAACCCCAGTGGTTTCCGGTCTTCAGGGCCGAGGGGGAGACGAGGCTCGTGCAGCTACGGGCTGGTTCCTGGTTCCTGCTGTCAGGGTGTGGCTGTGGCTCATGGTAACCTACACTGGTGCAATCCCCACCATCGTCCAAGTGGATAAAGTTGTCCCTCGGGCTCCAATTAAACACCCCCCCCCTCCTCTGGGTCAGCGCCTCAAGTCCTGGCAACAAGTCCCGGTTGTCTAAAAGAAACCACACCCACGCACACAATCACTGCCCCCATTTGTAGACAGCAGTTTGAGGAAGTACGCAACACAGGGACTCGACTGGGAAAGTTCAGTTTAGTTAGAGATACAGCCAAGAAACAGGCCCTTCAGCCCACCGTGTCCGTGCCGTCCAGCGATCCCCGCACACTAACACAATCCTACACACAAACACACACACACAAAATAGGGACAATTTACAATTTTACCAAGCCAATTAGCCTATAATCCTGAACATCTTTGGAGTGTGGGAGCAAAGCGGAGCACTCGGAGAAAACCCACGCAGGTCATGGGAAGAAGGTATAAACTCAGTACAGACAGAAACGGTAGTCGGGATTGAACCCCGGTCTCTGGCGCTGTAAGGCAGCAACTCTACCGTTACGCCACCTTGCCGCACACAGAAGCTGACGGGATACAGAAGGGTCATAAGGTCATGAAGTGATAGGATCAGAATGAGGCTCTTCGGTCCTATTCAATGTTCACTATTCAATGGAATTCTCTGCTTCAGAGGGCGGTGGAGGCGGGTTCTCATGCTGCTTTCAAGAGAGAGCTAGATAGGGCTCTTAAAAATAGCGGAGTCAGGGGATATGGGGAGAAGGCAGGAACGGGGTACTGATTGGGGATGATCAGCCAGGATCACATTGAATGGCGGTGCTGGCTCGAAGGGCCGAATGGCCTACCCCTGCACCTATTGTCTATTGCCTAATGTCTATTGTCAATCATGGCTGATCTATCTTTCCCTCTTAACACCATTCTCCTACCTTCTCCGCGTAACCCCCGACACCTGTACTGTTGCATTCAATTCCCTCGTCCAAATCATTAATATATATTGTAAATAGCTGGGGTCCCAGCACTGAGCCTTGCGTTACCCCACTAGTCACTGCCTGCCATTGTGAAAAGGACCCGTTAACTCCTACTCTTTGCTTCCTGTCTGCCAGCCAGTTCTCTATCCACATCAATACTGAACCCCCAATACCGTGTGCTTTAAGTTTGTATACTAATCTCCTATGTGGGACCTTGTCGAAAGTCTTCTGAAAGTCCAGATATAACACATCCACTGGTTCTACCTTATCCACTCTACTAGTTACATCCTCGAAAAATTAACTTTGAGAATCAGAGTTTCCTTTATTTATCCTTGAGATGTTTCCACAGTCAGGGGATATGGGGAGAAGGCAGGAACGGGGTACTAATTTTGGATGATCAGCCATGATCACATTGAATGGTGGTGCTGGCTCGAAGGGCCGAATGGCCTACTCCTGCACCTATTGTCTATTGTCTATTGAGCCTGAGTGAAAAATAAGTTAAAATCCACCTTTTCCCCAACAGCTTCACCAACGTACACAATGCAAAATCACTCAGAAATATACTTAGACACAAAGTGCTGGATAGGATAGGTTTGGATGGAAATGGGCCAACTAGGTAATGAATAATCAACAAATGGGACGAGCCTGATCCGTCAACTTGGTCAGCATGGACTAGGTGGGCCTGTTTCGGTGCAACACAGATCTATAACTCGTATAGGAAGGAACCGCAGATGCTGGTTTAAACCCGAAGTTAGACACAAAAAGCTGGAGAAACTCAGCGGGACAGGCAGCATCTCTGGAGAAAAAGAATGGGCGACGTTTCGGGTCGAGACCCTACTTAGGACTGAAAATCGCGGGAAATGGAAACTAGAGATATAGATGATGATGTAGAGAGATATAGAACAAATGAATGAAAGATATGCCAAAAAGTAACAATGAGAAAGGAAACAGGCCATTGTCAGCTGTGTGCTAGGTGAGAACGAGAAGCTGGTGTGACTTGGGTGGGGGAGAGATGGAGAGAGAGAGGGAATGCAGCGGTTACTTGAAATTAGAGAAATCAATATCGTACCATGGGGTTGTAAGCTGCCCAAGCGGAATATGAGATGCTGTGCCTCCAATTTGTGCTTAGCTTCACTCTGACAATGGAGGAGGCCTAGGACAGAAATGTCAGTGTGGGAATGGGAAGTGTTTGGCAACCGGAGATCAGGTAGGTCCAGGCGGGCTGAGTAAAGGTGTTCAGCGAAACGATCGCCCAGTCTGCGTTTGGTCTCGCCGATGTATAATTTAATTTAATTTAATTTTAATTTAATTTAATTTTAATTTAATTATTTTATTTCGAACAGAATAAAAGAATAAAAAGCAAGTGTGAAACAGCATACAAAAAACATAAAAACAATACAAGAATATTTATAAAGTGTCATAAACAATATCTATAAATAAATGAAATCGTATGTGTCCGAAAAGGAGCAGGAAGAAGCCAAAGCTTATTAATTCCCATCCCTTATTCAACTGCTTATAATTATCTTATACAAATTTAGCAGCTATATGTACATCATATGTACACCAGCAGCTATATGTACACCAAATTATTTACATTTATACACTAATCAAATATTTACAGCCATACAAAAAAGAGAAAAAAAGAAAAAAGAAAAGAAAAAAACCCTCATATACTATACAGTATCTTAGTCATATATATAACCCATCACCCTATAATCACCCTTCCCAATACAATCAGTATAACAAATATCCCATTCACAATCACCTGTCCTCATCCCAATATCCTTTTGTTTTCCACAGCTTGAACAATGGATACAGTAGATGAGGTTGGAGGAGGTGCAAGTGAACCTCTGCCTCACCTGAAAGGACTGTCGGGGTCCCTGGACAGCTGTCGAGGGAGGAGTTACCGAACCACTGAGCTACTCCAGCACTTTGTGTCTTTTTACTCCACCTATCATTTGCCAGGCTTAGTCCTTCTCTCACCTCCCATTTCTCCACCTACCACAATCAGTCTGAAGAAGAGTCCAGACCCAAAATGTCACCTGTCCATTCCCTCCACAGATGCTGCCTGACCTGCCGAGTTACTCCAGCACTCCAGTACTACTCAGATTCATTACCTTTGGCAACGGGATCTGGATTACAATGGGATGGTTAAGGATTGAATCCCAATGCCTTCAGGTAGAAGGTACAGGAGCCTGAAATCTGCAACATCCAGGTTCAGGAATAGCTACTTCCCCACAACCATCAGACTATTAAGCTCAACACAAACAAAAATCTGAACTTTAATAGCCTATTGCACTTTATATGCTTATTTATGTGTGGATATATATTTACAATGGTATGTGGACACACTGAACTGTTCTGTATTTATTTATGCCCATGATATTCTGTTGTGCTGAAGCAAAGCAAGAATGACAATCCACTCTCTTGAATCTTGAATCCATTGGATCTGTCTAGTTTTGTAATGTTAAACCAAAATGTACAATATGCAAATAATAATAAAAATAATAATAATAATAATAATATCTTTTATTGTCATTGCACGTCAGTGCAACGAGATTTAGTATGCAGCTCCAACCGATGAAAAAGAAAAGTAAAATAAATAAATAAGCTGTGTGTCGTGACCATCCGAGGGAGACAGTCCAGGGGGGGTGGGGGGCACTCAGCAGGGCTGGTTCAGAGCCGCTATAGCTCTTGGAATAAAGCTGTTTCTGAGTCTGGAGGTTCAGGCGTAGAAGGCCTTGTAACGTCTGCCGGAGGGAAGTAGTTCAAACAGTCCATTACAAGGGTGTGAGGAGTCTTTACGGATGCTGACGGCCTTCCTGAGGCACCGTGTGTGGTAGATGCCCTCCAAGGCTGGTAGCTCTCTCCCAATGATCCTCTGCGCTCTGTGGACGACTCGCTGAAGAGCTCTCCTCTCCGCCTCCATGCAGCTGAGATACCACACAGAGATGCCATACGTTAATATAAAGTACAAAAAACAAATAAAAACAACAACAAATCGAAATATTGCAATAAACAAAATGTTGGATGGATAAAAGACGGACCTGTCACATCATGATCCCTTTACAAAGGAGATGAAGAGGAATGTCTTTGGTCAGAGGGTGGTGAATCTGTGGAATGCATTGTCACAGAAGGCTGTGGAGGTCAAGTCAATCTTTAAGGTGGAGATTGACAGATTCTTGATTATGATACTGTACGATAGAACTTTATTTATCCCAGGATGGAAACTGCTCATAAAACACAAGATACATGAAACATGAAATTAAAGTGACAAGTGGAAAGTCCAGGATTGGGGATGTGCCAAGATTGGGGAGGAGGGAGCCAGTCTACCCCACAACAGAAGGGGGAGGAGTTGTACAGTTTGATAGCCACAGGGAAGAAGGGTCTCCTGTGGCGTTCTGTGCTGCATCTTGGTGGGACCAGTCTGTTGCTGAAGGTGCTCCTCAGGTTGACCAGTGTGTCATGGAGGGGGTGAGCTGTATTGTCCAGGATGCTCCGCAGTTTGAGGAGCATCCTCACTGTGTCAGGGGTTATGGGGAGAAGGCAGGAGAATGGGGTTGAGAGATCGGCCATGATTGAACGGAGGAGTAGCTTGATGGGCCGAATGGCCTAATTCTGCTGCTTTCACTTATGAAGTGAAGACAAAGACAGGTAGATAAAAATGCTGGAGAAACTCAGCGGGTAAGGCAGCATCTATGGAGTGAAGGAAATAGGCAACGTTTCGGGTCGAGACCCTTCTTCAGACTGATGTGAAAGTGGGGGGGGGGGGGGGGGGGGAAGAAGAAGGGAAGAGGCGGAGACAGTGGGCAAGCTGGGAAAGGGAGGAGAAAGTAGGGACTACCTGAAATTAGAGAAGTCAATGTTCATACCGCTGGGGTGCAAACTGCCCAAGCGAAATATGAGGTGCTGCTCCTCCAATTTGCAGTGGTCAAGGACAGGAGTTCATCTCATAAACTAAAGACGTATTTTGTACCTGTGTTTACACAACATTGGAATGTGGGTAGGTGAGAGTTTCTTGTTTATATTTTATGGTCAAGGGCTAGGTTTGGCCTGTTTTTCTAGAAAAACAGGATCTTGCCTCAGGATAACTTGCACTGCTGGCAGCAAGAAACAGTAAAACAGACACAGAGAACAAGCTACAAAATGCAGGTACTCGTGCATAAAACCATGAGAGAAGTAGATCGGGTAGACGCACAGAGTCTCTTGCCCAGAGTAGGGGAATCGAGGACCAGAGGACATAGGTTCAAGGTGAAGGGGAAAAGATTTAATAGGAATCTGAAGGGTATCTTTTTCACACAAAGGGTGGTGGGTGTATGGAACGAGCTGCCAGAGGAGGTAGTTTGATGATCGTTTAAGGAACAGTTGGACAGGTACATGGATAGGACAGGTTTGGAGGTATGTGGACCAAACGCGGGCAGGTGGGACTAGTGAAGCTGGGACATGTTGGCCGGTGTGGGCAAGTTGGGCCGAAGGGCCTGTTTCCGCGCTGTGTCACTCTAAAATAATTACAATGGAAACCTTGGAGGACAAACTTGGCGACTTTACTCCATTCCAATCAAGTGAATAACATGTTCCCACCCGCCCGCCACATAGGAGACCCGGGTTCAAATCCAGGTCAGTGCTAAAACATGGAGCTGTGTGTGAGTGGTGAGGGTTTTAGATAGGCACGTGTATATGTAGGGAATGGAGGAATATCAATCACGTGCAGGCTGAGGAGATCAGTTTAACTTGGCGCTGTGCCCACCACAGACATTGTGGGCTGAAGGGCCAGCACCTGTGCTGCACTGTTCTATGTTCAACAACAGCCTCTTACATTGGTTTAGGGGCAGCACGGTGGTGCAGCGGTAAGTTGCTGCCTCACACAGCGACAGAGACGCGGGTTCCATCCTGACTGCCGGTGCTGTCTGCACGGAGTTTGTACGTTCTCCCCGTGACCTGCGTGGGTTTTCTCCGGGTGCTCCGGTTTCCTCACACACTCACGCACAGGTTTGCGGGTTAATTGTCTTTGGTATCATTATAAGCTGTCCCTAGCATGTAGGATAAAGGTCAGCAAGAACTGGGTGGGCCGAAGGGCCAGTTTAGACAATAGACAATAGGTGCAGGAGTAGACCATTCGGCCCTTCGAGCCAGCACCGCCATTCAATGTGACCATGTCTGATCATCCCCAATCAGTACCCTGTTTCTGCCATCTCCCCATATCCCCTGACTCCGCTATTTTTAAGAGCCCTATCTAGCTCCCTCTTGAAAGTATCCAGAGAACCGGCCTCCATCGCCCTCTGAGGCAGAGAATTCCACAGACTCACCACTCTCTGTGTGAAAAAGTGTTTCCTCGTCTCCGTTCTAAATGGCTTACCCCTTATTCTTAAACTGGGGCCCCTGGTTCTGGATTCCCCCAACATCGGGAACATGTTTCATGCCTCTAGCGTGTTCAAACCCTTAATAATCTGATGTTTCAATAAGATCCCCTCTCATCTCCAAAACTAAAATATATTCCCTTCCATCTCATTCTCCTGTCAACCTTTTATACTTCATTAGTGACTAACAGACATATAGATGTACCACGTATCTTCACAGCTGGTAGAATTGCTGCCTCACAGTGCCAGAGACCCCGGTTCGATCCTGACGTCGGGTACTGTCTGTGTGGAGTTTATGCAGTCTCCCCGTGACCGCGTGGGTTTCCTCCGGGAGCTCCGGTTTCCTCGCACACTCCAAAGTAGGTTAATTGGCCTCAGAATTGCTCAGTGTGTCGGGAGTAGATGAGAAAGTGGGATAATATAGACTTAGTGTGGATGGGTGATCGATGGCTGGTATAGATTCAGTGGCCGGAAGAGGCCTGTGTCCACGCTGTATCTTTCAATCACCTTAATCATTGCCACTGTCACAAAACATTGGATTAGAAATGTTTGTACGAAAACACGCATTAACACAACGTGTCATGAGAGCAAATGTTTCATGCAGTTATCAGCTGGAACCACAGCTGGAAGTAACAGAGTGATGGGGAGGGCTTGCGCTAAAGAATGCAGTGATGATTGCAGAAACATGAACCCTTACAGCGCCACAGACCCAGGCTCCATCCTCACGACTCCTCCAAATGATGAGCGTTTGACCGCACTAGGCCTCTACTCGTTGGACAATAGGTGCAGGAGAAGGCCATTCGGCCCTTCGAGCCAACACCGCTGGAGTTTAGAAGGTTGAGGGGGGGACCTCATTGAAACTTACAAAATAATGAAAGGCATGGAGCGGATTTGGAGAGGACGTTTCCACTGGTGGGAGAGTCTAGGACCAGAGGTCACAGCTTCAGAATTAAAAGGAGTTCTTTTAGAAAGGAGGTGTGAGGAATTTCTTTAGTCAGAGGGTAGTTAATCTGTGGAACTCATTGCCACAGAAAACTGTGGAGGCCAAGTCAGTGGATATTTTTAAGGCAGAGATGGACAAATTCTTGATTAGAACGGGTGTCAAGGGTTACGGGGAGAAGGCAGGAAAATGGGATTAGGAGACAGAGATCAGCCATGATAGAATGGCGGAGTAGACTTGATGGGCTGAATGGCCTAATTCTGCTCCTATAACTTTTGAACTGTGGGTGCTATCTGTACGGAGTTTGCACGTTCTCCTCATGACCACGAGTTTTATCTCCGGATACTCCGGTTTCCTCCCACACTCGAAAGACGTACAGTATATGTTTGTAGATTAATTGACTGCTGGACAATTGTAAATTTGCCATCGTTTGTAGGATATGCTAGTGTACGGGGGTCGCTGGCGGGCACGGTCTCAGGGGGCCGAAGAGCCTGTTTCAAACTGTGTCTCAAAAGTCTAAAAGTACCTGTCCTTTGACGATCAACTCTGCACAAGTTCCATTTGTGGCCAAATAATTTCATCTTTATTTGATTGATTGGTTGAGCATATAACGGGTGTCAGGGGTGATGGGGTGAAGGCAGGAAAATGGGATTAGGAGGCAGAGATCCGTCATGATTGAACGGCGGAGTAGACTCGATGGGCCGAATGGCCTAATTCAACTCCTACAACTTGTGAACTTGATAACAGGCCCTGAAGCCAACCAAGACCCTCGCGCCGACCATCGATCACCTGTTCAAACCAGTTCTGTGTTATCCCAGTCTCTCTTCCACTCCCGACACACTCGGGACGATTTACAGTGGGGCAATTAACCGAATACCCAGCATGTTCTTTGGGGAGTGGGAGGAAATCGAAGCATCCGCAAGAAACCTATGCGGTCACAGGGAGATCGTGCAAACTCCACACAGACAGCGCCCGAGGTCAGGATCAAACCTGGATGGGTTGGCGGCGCGACCGACGTCGCAGCGGCCTCTGCAGTCCGTCTGTCTTTTTTTATTTATTGTCCTATTGAGGGGGTATAGTTTGTAGTGGGTTTTTAAATGTGTATGTGTGGGGGGTGGGTGGGGGAAACTTTTACATCTCTTCCCTGTACGGGGACCCGACCTTTTCCCTGTCGGGTCTCCGTTGTCGTTGGGGCCTAGCACCGTGGAGCGGCCTCCAACCGGAACGACAGCTCAAGTCACGGAGCCTGCGGAGCTGCGGACCTACCATCGTGGAGCTGGCCGGCTTCGGAGCGTGGAGAGCTGCGGTGGTGCGCTGCTGCGACCCGACTCCGGTGGATGGTGACACCGGGAGCTCGCGGGTCCCCGGTGGGAGACTGCTTTGCGGGGCACCGGTAACGGCGACTTCTCCCGCTCGAATTGCGGGGTTGAGAGTGACCTGGAGCGGGGCCTTACATCGCCCGGCGCAGCTTTAAATGGCCACGGACTTGCTAGCGCCCGCCGGGGGCTCCAACATCAAGACCCGGGGCAGGGCCTTACATCGCCCGATGCGGCTTTAAATGGCCGCGGACTTGCTAGCGCCTGCCGGGGGCTTTGACTTTGGGAGAGGAATGGAGAGCAGGGGAGACAAGACTTTGCCTTCCATCACAGTGAGGAGGAGATTCACTGTGATGGATGTTTGTGTAAATTGTGTTGGTGTGTGTCTTTGTTCTTTTCTTGTTTGACTGCAGAAACCAAATTTCGTTTGAACTTCATGTGAGGTTGAAATGACAAATAAACGATATTGTATTGTATCTCCGGCGCAGTGAGGCAACGGCTCCACCAACTGAATCACTGTTCCGCCACATTGTAGAGGCCAATAGTGCTCTATTTAACAGGCATTTAATTATTCCTCCAAAACATAAGAAGCCACATTCATTTTCAAAGAGATTCATTACTTAAGGATCAAGTGCAGGTAGATAAGGGCTGGTCTTGGCATCGTGTTCAGTAGAGACATTGTGGGCCAAAAGGCCTATGCTGTTCTATGTTCCATCACCGCACTCTAGCCCTGGGAGGTCAAGGTTTATCTCCTGCGATCATGATTCACAGCTCCTGCCCGTCTCCAAGTGTCTAATTTAATACCATGGCAATGAGTGTAATGAGAATGTAATAACTAAACAGTGGAGCAGTAAACAGTGCACTTCAAGCACTGATAAATGGAGGTTATATCTGGATCGATGTTGCACTTTGTAATCAGGGCCATTATGTGCATTGTGTGCAGTTTTGTTGTGATTCTGGGAGTCGCTCTTGCAACTGGCAACAGACGGCTATTGCGTCACCTCGGGAGCACAGATGCTTCCTGCTTCACATTCTGTCATTGCATTCAGCCCCTCTCTGGTCTGGGACACTGTAGGTGAGGCCACTGAGTTGATGGGGCATGCTGCTGTGGGCCTGACCTGCATCTAGCCTAATTTGAGGAAGGACATTCTTGCTATTGAGGGAGTGCAGCGTAGGTTTACAAGGTTAATTCCCGGGATGGTGGGACTGTCATATGCTGAGAGAATGGAGCGGCTGGGTTTGTACACTCTGGAGTTTAGAAGGATGAGAGGGCATCTCATTGAAACATATATGATTATTAAGGGCTTGGACACACTAGAGGCAGGAAACATGTTCCCGATGTTGGGGGAGTCCAGAACCAGGGGCCACAGTTTAAGAATAAGGAGTAAGCCATTTAGAACGGAGATGAGGAAACACTTTTTCCACACAGAGAATGGTGAATCTGTGGAATTCTCTGCCTCAGAGGGCGGTGGAGGCAGGTTCTCTGGATGCTTTCAAGAGAGACCTGGATAGGGCTCTTAAAAAGTCATGGGGATATGGGGAGAAGGCAGGAACGGGGTACTGATTGTGGATGATCAGCCATGATCACATTGAATGGCTGTGCTGGCTCGAAGGGCCGATTGGCCTACTCCTGCATCTATTGTCTATTAACAGCACAGGGAGATTGTATTGAGTGTTCGTAAATTCATGTGATAGGAGCAAAATTAGGCCATTCGGCCCATCAAGTCTACTTCGCCATTCAATCAGGGGCAATCTATATTTCCCTCTCAATCCCATTCTCCTGCCTTCTCCCCCTAACCCCTGACACCTGTACTAATCAAGAATCTATCTATCTCTGCCTAAAAGATATCTATTGACTTGGCCTCCACAGCCGTTTGTGGCAAAGAATCCTACTGATTCATCACCCTTCAGGCAACTGAACAGTCCTGTCAATATCTAGAAATACCATCCACCTCATTGGAGACCCTCAGACTATCTTTAATGGGACTTTACCTTGCATTAAACGTTATTCCCTTTATCACGTATCTGTACACTGTGGATGGCTCGATTGTAATCATGTATTGTCTTTCTGCTGACTGGATAGCACGCAACAAAAGCTTTTCACTGTACCTCAGTTCACGTGACAATAAACTAAACTAAAAAGAAAGCATTGATTCTGATCAATGAGGGTGGAAGAGGAGAAATGTTGTAAAAAAATGCTTTGGACAAACTTATAGCCTGGACACCGTTCGATCCCGACTACTGGTGCTGTCTGTACGGAGTTTGTACGTTCTCCCCGTGACTGAGTGGGTTTTCTCCGAGATCTTCGGTTTCCTCCCACACTCCAAAGACGTACAAGTTTGTCGGATAATTGGCTTGGTGAGAATGTAAATTGTCCCTAGTGTGTGCGGGATAGTGTTAATGTGCGGGGATCGCTGGTCGTTGCAGCTCTGTGGGCCAAAGACTTTGTTTCCGCGGTGTATCTCAAAACTAAACCAAACGTGTCACATTGTAGGAATAGTTAATTCACTGGATGATAGAGCCTGTTATTGTTTACAGGGTATGGATTCCCCTGGCAATGCCAGTACTTATTGTCCATTCCTTGTTGCCCCTGAACTGAGGAGACAGAGGTTTTGTCTCACTTTTGTTCCCAGCATAAATGACGCAAAGAGTCTCGACCCGAAACGTCACCCATTCCTTCTCTCCAGAGATGCTGCCTGACCCGCTGAGTTACTTCCACATTTTGCGTCTATCAAGAGCCAGATGAACCAGCTGTACGGGGAAAACATCAGAGATTGTCCACAGCCAAGGACAGTTCCCTGACAACTGGTAAACAGTGAGAGTTGGTGCATGGGAGGGGTCGAACAATCCAGCTGTTGGCAGCTGACAAGGAGATAGGTTTGGCTGGATGCAGCAGATTCCAGAGGCACCAGAGAGCTAACCCGAGTTTAGATTAACACCTTTGAGTCATCAGACACAGTGATGCAGTGGTAGAGTTGCTGCCATACAGCGCTTGCAGCGCCGGAAACCCGGGTTCAATCCCAATTACGGGTGCTGTCTGTACGGAGTTTGCACGTTAACAGCCTATTGCACTTTATCTTTGTGTGTGTGTGTGTGTGTGTGTGTATATATATATATATATATATATATATGTGTGTGTTATATATTTGTGTGTATTCATATGTGTGTGTATGTGTGTATGTATATATATATATATATATATATATATATACACAAAGAGCACACACACTGATCAGATCAGTGAGGTTATATATATACTAAGTGGGTCCCGTTGAGTCCCAGCATCACACAGGAGGGCTGATCACCAACGCAATATTCCACCTCTCCACCAATTCCAATATTGCTCGCCAGTGGGGGGGCTTTCTGTTGCGCTAGTATGGGTGTTGCGGGCCGAAGGTACTGGTTTCCAGAGGGCTAGTATAGACATTGTGGGCCGAATGGATTTTTGGGCTGGCAGCCAATTATTGCAACGATTTCAAAACCCAAGGCAAACAATTGGGCAGCAGCCACCTGACAACTAAAATTCATTTTGTGAACACAAACTTGTTAAAAAAGCGAGGCAAACAATTGGGCAGCAGCCACCCGACAACCAAAATTCATTTTGTGAACATATTCGCAGCTCAGAGAGCTGTGACCCTCTCGCTTCCTGGGTCTGGCAGAGACTGAGTGAGGGATTACACTTCCGGGTGTTATAGTCCCTCCCCCCTGCCGCCAGCGGGGGCAGCAGTGAGAATGGGGAATTTTTTTTAAACATTAATATCTCTCCGATTTATCATCAATGGGAAAAATCCTCCGGGCCCGGAAGGCGGAGGGGGGCTCTGAGCCAGGTGGCCAGAAATGATGGCCGTAGGTGGCGGCGTTCTCTTGGAAATCACAACACAGCGAGCCAAAAGCAGTCAAGATCAGACTTTTAGTAATATAGATATAGATAGCCACACTGATCTGATCTGTATTTATGACTACAATATCCTGTTGTGCTGCAGCAAAGCAAGAATTTCATTGTCCTATTTGGGACAAATGACAATAAACTCTCTTGAATCTCCCCGTGACCGCGTGGGTTTTCTCCGAGATCTTTGTTTTCCTCCCACACTCCAAAGACGTGCAGGTTTGAGGTTAATTGGCTTGGTATAAATGTAAATCAACCCTAATGTGTGCAGGATAGTGTTAACGTGCGGAGATCGCTTGTCTGTGCGGACTCAGTGGGCCGAAGGGCCTGTTTCCCCGCTGTACCTCTAAACTTAAACTATACTAATTTATTCACATAGTTTATTGTCACGTACCCCAAGGAAGTAGACAATAGACAACAGGTGCAGGAGTAGGCCTTTCGGCCCTTCGAGTCAGCACCGCCATTCAATATGATCATGGCTGATCATCCCCATTCAGTACCCTGTTCCTGCCTTCTCCCCATATCCCTTGACACTCTATCTAGCTCTCTTTTGAAAGTATCCAGAGAACTGGCCTCCACCGCTCTCTGAGGCAGAGAATTTCAGGACTCACAACACTCTGTGTAAAAAAGTGTTTCCTCATCTCCGTTCTGAAGTGCAGTGAAAAGCTTTTGTGTTGCGTGCTAACCAGTCAGCAGAAAGACAATACATGATTACAATCAATCCATTTACAGTGTTTAGATACATGATAAAGGAATGTTAAAGAACGTGGAGCGATTGTAATATGTGTTGAAGGCAGTCACGGGTCATTGATTGGGGATGATCAGCCATGATCACAATGAATGGCGGTGCTGGCTCGAAGGGCCGAATGGCCTCCTCCGGCACCTATATTCTATGTTTCTAGATCTGCTTCTGTGTCCAGCACGGAAATAATTGCCTGTGTTGGGCGCCATTTTGGAGGGGATATCAGCGATACCTGTACTGTATACAAAAATGAAGATCACTGTACCTCAGTACTTGATACTTCTTCTTGCATACAGCGTGCAGAGCCTAAAGTTGTAGATCAAGGGGAGATATCTGGGCCAGGACAGCATCTGTTACTGGGTGGATGGCTTTGGGGAAAAGCCTCAGTGAGCATTCCTGCATGATGTGTGGGATGTGTCTGGATGTCCGCAGTCGCAAGCAGGGCTGTCTGTCACCCCCGACTTGTACTTGATAAATAAAGTACCATTGAACCATGGACTCATACCAAGCAACCCCTTTGGATGAATTCCTGCTCCAATATAAACTATTCATAGAGAATTCCCAGTTAATAGACACGGTGGTGCAGAGGTAGAACTATGGCTTTGGAGCGCCAGAGACCCAGGTTCAATCCTGACTACAGGCGCTGTCTGTACGGAGTTTGTCTCCCCGTGACCTGTGTGGGTTTTCTCAGAGACCTACAGTTTCCTCCCACACTCCAAAGACGTACAGGTTAATAGAATAGAATGCCTTTTATTGTCATTCAAACCGACAAGGTTTGAACAAAATTTCATTCCCACAGCCTTGACATTACAAAAGAACCCAAGGCCCTCTGTAAATTGCCCCCAGCGTGTGGGGAGTGGATGAGAAAGTGGGATAACACCGAACGTGTGATCGACGGTCGGCATGGACTCGGTGGGCCGAAGGGCCAGGTTTCCATGGATCGACATGTGGTGGAGTAACTCAGTGGGTCAGGCAGCACCTGTGCAGAAAACGTATCACCGATCCATGTTCTTCAAAGATACCCCCTGACCCGCTGAGTTACTCCAGCACTTTGTGTCTATCTTCGTTATAAACCAGTACCTGCAGTACCTTTCTACACGTGGGGCCGATTCCTTGCTTCGTTTAGTTTAGGTTAACGACACAGCACGGAAACAGGCCCTTCGGCCCACCAAGTCTGCACCGGCCAGCGATCCCTGCACACTAACGCTATCCTGCACACACACACTAGGGAAAATTTATACCAAGCCAATTAACCGACAAACCTGTACGTCTTTGGAATGTGGCAGGAACCTGGTGCCCCCAGAGAAAACCCACGCAGGTCATGGAGAGAACGTACAAACTCCGTACAGACAGCATCCGTACGCAAGATTGTACCCTAGTCTCTGGCACTGTATTGGGCCTGTCCCAGTTAGGCGATTTTTTTAGGCAACTACAGGCGACTAGTTTGTCGCCACACGGTCGCCGGGCGTCGTCTCCTCAATCCCGCAAAGAGTCGTAGCGTCTTTCTGGTCGCCGCTAAATTTTCAACATGTTGAACATTTTTTGGCGACAGTGGGTTTGACGCCAATGAGCGTAGCTCGACTTCTCCTGATGTGGGTGCTGTCGTGGGTTGTCACCAGGATGACGTAGGTTGTCGCCGTTTTTTTCGGCGACCTGATACGACTATGACAGTCGCCGGAAGTTGCTTAAAAAAAATCACCATGTGGGACAGGCCCATAAGCGCTGCAAGGCAGCAACTCTACCGCTGCACCACCGTGAGACACTTGAAACACTGCTGTTTCGTCTCCTACCCTTTCTGTAATGTGGTCCAATAAGAAGCTCAGGGATAGACAATAGGTGCAGGAGTAGGCCAATCGGCCCTTCGAGCCAGCACCGCCATTCAATGTGATCACGGCTGATCATCCACAATCAGTTCCCCGTTCCTGCCTTCTCCCCATATCCCCTGACTCCACTATCTTTAAGAGCCCTATCTAGCTCTCTCTTGAAAGCATCCAGAGAACCGGCCTCCACCGCCCTCTGAGGCAGATAATTCCACAGACTCACCACTCTCTGTGTGAAAAAGTGTTTCCTCGGCTCCGTTCTAAATGGCTTACTCCTTATTCTTAAACTGTGGCCCCTGGTTCTGGACTCCCCCAACATCGGGAACATGTTTCCTGCCTTTAGTGTATCCAAGCCCTTAATAATCTTATATGTTTCAATGAGAGGCCCTCTCATCCTTCTAAACTCCAGAGTGTACAAACCCAGCCGCTCCATTCTCTCAGCATATGACAGTTCCGCCATCCCGGGAATTAACCTTGTAAACCTACGCTGCACTCCCTCAATAGCAAGAATGTCCTTCCTCAAATTAGGCTAGATGCAGGTCAGGCCCACAGCAGCATGCCCCATCAACTCAGTGGCCTCACCTACAGTGTCCCAGACCAGAGAGGGGCTGAATGCAATGACAGAATGTGAAGCAGGAAGCATCTGTGCTCCCGAGGTGACGCAATAGCCGTCTGTTGCCAGTTGCAAGAGCGACTCCCAGAATCACAACACCTTGGTTAACCGCACATCGCTCCCTTTCAGAGTCAAAGTCACACAGCACAGAAACAGGCCCTGCGGCCTATAGGGCCTGTCCCACTTTCACCACCTAATTCACAACCTTTGTTACTCGTGGACATTTTTCATCAGGCTAGAAAAAACGCCCCGACCTATTTGATGCCACGAGTGCCTACGACTAGCAACCTACAACCTACCTACGACCTCGTGACGACCATGCTGCGGGTACGAGTCAAGGGCAAACTCTGCCGAGGTCGTGAATTAGGTTGTGAAATTGGAACTGGCCCATAACTCAAAAAGACCGACCTTTTTCTCTGGAACGAGGGCTGAGGGGAGACTTGATAGAAGCATACAAAATGATGAGAACCATAGACAGGGTAGACAGTCAGGGTAGTCTCAGTGGCGCAGCGGTAGTGTTGCTGCCTGACAGCGAATGCAGCGCTGGAGACTCAGGTTCGAGCCCATCTGCAGGTGCTGCCTGTACGGAGTTTGCACGTTCTCCCCGTGATCTACCTGGGTTTCCTCCGAGATCTTCGGTTTCCTCCCACACTCCAAAGACGTACAGGTTTGTAATTTAATTGGCTTGGTAAATGTAATAATATTTTCCCCGGTGGGTGTGGGATAGTGTTAATGTGCGGGGATCGCTGGTCGGCGCGGACCCGGTGGGCCGAAGGGCATGTTTCCGTGCTGTATCTCTAAACTAAACTAGAGGGCATAGCTTTAAGGTAAGAGGGGACGTTTCAATGGAGACGTGCGGGCAATATGTCAGGGGTTAATGGGACAAGGCAAGAGAATGGGGTTGAGAGGGAAAGACAGATCTACCGTGATTGAGTGGCAAAGTAGACCTGATGGGCCAAATGCCTAATTCTGCTCCTCGAAGTTATTCTTTTTTTTTTTTTTTTTTTTAAACATTAATAACATTTTAACACCCTGTCCCACTTGACCTAAACAGCAACCTCTGGTGACCTTGCCCGCCACCCAAAAAAAATCGAGTTCAAGGTGACCTGCAACCTCCTACCACCTCCCATGCATATGTTGAAAACCTTCCTCGACGATGAAGAAAAAAGTGATGATGGATTTGTAAAACAGCAACCTATTTTTAGTCGAGGCCGGGTTTAATCAGGATGAAAAAATAGCAGCAACCTAGATGAAGCCTCGACCACGCGGAAACCACTTTCGACCATTAGGGAGAGTGACCAAAACCTCCGGTGACCTCATGGAAACCTTGGGTGGTGGGCAAGGTCACCAGAGGTTGCTGTTTAGGTCTCCAAAGTGGGACAGGGGACAGGGGAATCGGATATAGGAGCAAAGAGGTCCTTCTGCAGTTGTACAGAGCCCTAGTGAGACCACACCTGGAGTATTGTGTGCAGTTTTGGTCCCCTAATGTAAGGAAGGACATTCTTGCTCTTGAGAGAATGCAGCGTAGGTTTACAAGGTTAATTCCCGGGATGGTGGGACTGTCATATGCTGAGAGAATAGAGCAGCTGGGCTTGTACACTCTGGTGTTTAGAAGGATGAGAGGGCATCTCATTGAAACATATAAGATTGTTAAGGGCTTGGACCTGCTAGAGGCAGGAAACATGTTCCCTATGTTGGGGGAGTCCAGAACCAGGGGCCACAGAATAGGATTAAGCCATTTAGAACGGAGACGAGGAAACACTTTTTCTCACAGAGAGGGGTGAGTCTGTGGAATTCTCTGCCTCGGAGGGCGGTGGAGGCAGGTTCTCTGGATACTTTCAAGATAGGGCTCTTAAAAATAGCGGTCAGGTGATATGGGGGGAAGGCAGGAACGGGGCACTGATTGGGGATGATCAGCCATGATTAGGTATGTTACAAAACCTACCTGAATCGTGGCTGAGCATCTGCCCCACCCCTTGTGTGTGATTTTGGCGCTGTTTGGAGGGGGCGGGTTTAAAACGCGATTTTTACTAGGCTGTTCCAATCGCAGATGTTCAGCCTAGTAAATCATTAACGGAGAATCGCTGCAAGACCCGGTCGCAAAAGCTATTATTAGTTTTATAGGCCTCGAATAATAGATATAATAGTTTTAAAAGCTCTCGTTCACTCCGCAACCTCTCGCAGCCCCAGGGTTTTATAAAGCAAACTATTAAAGGTATGTACCTTATTTTTACATTAAATGGGGCATATATATAACCCTATATATCAAGTTATCTATAGCGAGTAGTTCATTTTGGGCTTTTTATATCCCGCAGTATTTTTCTCGGCATTTGAGGGCACTAATCCAGCGCGATGTCAACGTTCTAAACCAGCGCGTTCCACATGAACCCACTAGAAAGCCGATTTAAATGGGCATTTATTTACAGCAATTGAACACTAAATTCCTTCCATTTGGCCTATAAATTAATGTAAATTAGATATAAAAATCATGTTATATTGTGAATTATTTGTGAATAATCTTTGGACACTTAGGCTATTTAAAAATGTTAATCTTTCCTTAAGAAATGGGCTTTTGACTATCCAAGATCACAGCTTTTTTGTAATGTCCATTGAAAATCAATAGGGAACAAGATGCTAATTTCCGAGTATGAAAATGGCCATAACTTTTTTAATACTTGAGATATGAAAGTGAATTTGGTGTCAAATTAAACTTATTGTTATGCTTTATCTGATGGGATAAATTGCAGACTTGATTTTTAAAATCTCAAAATTTTGTAACATTGCTACCATGATCACATTGAATGGCGGTGCTGGCTCGAAGGGCCAAATGGCCTACTCCTGCACTTATTGTCTATAAGACTGGTGGGGGCTTGGAACGCATTGCCAGGGGTGATGGTGGAGGAAGATATGAGAACGGCATTCAAGAGGCTTTAAGATAGGCATATGGAAGTACAAAAGGTAGATGGATATGGATCATGTACTGATAGATGAGATTAGTTAAACTTGGCATCATGTTCGGTACAAACATTGTGGGCCGAAGGGCCAGTTCCTGCGCTCTAAACTTTTCCCATCCATGTACCTGTACAAGTCCCTCTTAAATGTTGCAGTGCCAGCCGCCACTACTTCCTCCGGCAGCTCTTGCCTTGTACGCACCACCCTCTGAGTGAATACATTACTCCTCGGGATTCATTCACTAAAATATAATCTGCAATCTTCATCTTATGAGGTGTGCCAGCATTTTCCCCCATTCTATACCAGCCCTGGTTCCAAACTTGGCAGCATCCGCATTAACCCTTCATTTGTAGGAAAGAACTGCAGATACCAACTTAAATCCAAGACAGACACAAAATGCTGGCGTAACTCAGCGGGACAGGCAGCACCTCTGGAGAGAAGGAATGGGTGACGTTTCGGGTCGAGACTACCCCACCCATTCCTTCTCTCCAGAGATGCTGCCTGGCCCAATAGACAAACATAGAAACGTAGAAAATAGGTGCAGGAGTAGGCCATTCGGCCCTTCGCGCCTGCACCGCCATTCAATATGATCATGGCTGATCATCCAACTCAATATCCTGTACCTGCCTTCTCTCCATACCCCCTGATCCCTTTAGCCACAAGGGCCACATCTAACTCCCTCTTAAATATAGCCAATGAATTGGCGTCAACTACATTCTGTGGCAGAGAGTTCCAGAGATTCACCACTCTCTGTGTAAAAAATGTTTTTCTCATCTCAGTCCTAAAAGATTTTGTCTTTATCCTTAAACTGTGACCCCTTGTCCTGGACTTCCCCAACATCGGGAACAATCTTCCTGCATCTAGCCTGTCCAACCCCTTAAGAATTTTGTAAGTTTCTATAAGAATCCCCCTCAACCTTCTAAATTCTAGCGAGTACAAGCCGAGTCTATCCAGTCTTTCTTCATATGAAAGTCCTGACATCCCAGGAATCAGTCTGGTGAACCTTCTCTGTACTCCCTCTATGGCAAGAATGTCCTTCCTTAGATTAGGAAATCAAAACTGTACGCAATACTCTAGGTGTGGTCTCACCAAGACCCTGTACAACTGCAGTAGAACCTCCCTGCTCCTATACTCAAATCCATTTGCTATGAATGCTAACATACCATTCACTTTCTTCACTGCCTGCTGCACCTGCATGCCTACTTTCAATGACTGGTGTACCATGACACCCAGGTCTCGTTGCATCTCCCCTTTTACTAATCGGCCACCATTCAGGTAATAGTCTACTTTCCTGCTTTTGCCACCAAAGTGGATAACCTCACATTTATCCACATTACACTGCATCTGCCATGCATTTGCCCACTCACCCAGTCTATCCAAGTCATCTTGCAGCCTCCTAGCATCCTCCTCACAGCTAACACTGCCCCCCAGCTTTGTGTCATCTGCAAACTTGGAGATGTTGCATTCAATTCCCTCGTCCAAATCATTAATATATATTGTAAATAGCTGGGGTCCCAGCACTGAGCATCGCGGTACCCCACTAGTCACTGCCTGCCATTCTGAAAAGGACCCGTTAACTCCTACTCTTTGCTTCCTGTTTGCCAGACAGTTCTCTATCCACATCAATACTGAACCCCCAATACCGTGTGCTTTAAGTTTGTATATTAATCTCTTATGTGAGACCTTGTCGAAAGCCTTCTAAAAGTCCAGATATAACACATCCACTGGTTCTCCCTTATCCACTCTACTAGTTACATCGTCGAAAAACTCTATGATTCGTCAGACATGATTTACCTTTCATAAATCCATGCTGACTTTGTGCAATGTTTTCACCACTTTCCAAATGTGCTGCTATCCCATCTTTAATAACTGATTCTAGCAGTTTCCCCACTACCGATGTTAGACTAACTGGTCTGTAATTCCCCGTTTTCTCTCTCCCTTTTTAAAAAGTGGGGTTACATTAGCTACCCTCCAATCCTCAGGAACTACTCCAGAATCTAAAGAGTTTTGAAAAATTATCACTGATGCATCCACTATTTCTGGGGCTACTTCATTAAATACTCTGGGATGCAGCCTATCTGGCCCTGGAGATTTATCGGCCTTTAATCCATTCAATTTACCTAACACCACTTCCCGGCTAACCTGGATTTCACTCAGTACCTCCATCTCATTTGACCCCCGGTCCCCTGCTATTTCCTGCAGATTAATTAAGTTTTCCTTAGTGAAGACAGAACCAAAGTAGTTATTCAATTGGTCTGCCATGTGCTTGTTCCCAATGATCAATTCACAATAGACAATAGGTGCAGGAGTAGGCCATTCAGCCCTTCGAGCCAGCACCACCATTCAACGTGATCATGGCTGATCATCCACAATCAGTACCCCGTTCCTGCCTTCTCTCCATATCCCATAACTCCGCTATCCCTAAGACCTCTATCTAACTCTCTTGAAAGCATCCAGAGAACCAGCCTCCAGGCAGAGAATTCCACACACTCACAACTGTGTGAAAAAGTTTTTCCTCATCTCTGTTCTAAATGGCTTACCACTTATTCTTAAACTATGGCCCCTGGTTCTGGACTCCCCCAACATTGGGAACATGTTTGCTGCCTCCGGCGTACCCAAACCCAAATCCCGCTGAGTCACTCCAGCATTTTGTGTTAACCCTTCATTTACTGGAGGCATTTGCATTTACAAATAATGAACCAACAATTGTAGCTTAGAAGAAGGGTCTCACCCCGAAACGTCGCCTATTCCTTCTCTCCAGAGATGCTGCCTGTCCCATTGAGTTACTCCAGCATTTTGTGTCTATCTTTGGTTTAAACCAGCATCTGCAGTTCCTTCCTGCACTGTCGTAGCTTGGGCATATCTGCTGCATTTCATTAAAGTTACAAGAGCAAAATATATAGAATCATGACAAATAGATTGGGTAGACAGTCAGAACCATTTTCCCCAGATGTTGGTTGAAACTGCAGATGTTGGTTGAAACTGAAAGATAAGACACAAAAAGCTGGGCGGCATAGTGGCACAACAGTAGTTGCTGCCTTACAGCACCAGAGACCCGGGTTCAATCCCGACTACGGGTGCTGTCTGTAGCAATGTTACAAAATTTTGAGATTTTAAAAATCAAGTCTGCAATTTATCCCATCAGATAAAGCATAAAAAGAAGTTTAATTTGACACCCAATTTACTTTCATATCTCAAGTATTTAAAAAGTTATGCCAATTTTCATACTCGGAAATTAGCATCTTGTTCCTATTGATTTTCTATGGACTTGACAAAAAAGCTGTGATCGTGGACAGTCAAAAGCCCATAACTTTCTTAAAAATTAAGAGAACTGAATGAAAGTTTCAGTTATCATAGATTGAAGCAGTCTGAAACAAATATAAATCAATCTTACTTGGATGACCTGAAATTTTAGCATATAATTAGTTAGTTGCCCAATTGGAGCTAATTTCAAACTTCAATTACTAGATCTAAACATCTATCTATTTCTTAATAAATGATTAACATTTTTAAATAGCCTAAGTGTCCAAATAATATTCACAAATAATTCACAATAAAACATGATTTTTAAATCTCATTTACATTAATTTATAGGCCAAATGGAAGGAATTTAGTGTTCAATTGCAGTAAATTAAAGTCAATTTAAATCAGCTTTCTAGTGGGTCCCTGTGAACGCGCTGGTTTAGAACGTTCACATTGCGCTAGATTTGTGCCCTCAAATGCCCAGAAAAATACTGCGGGATATAATGGGCCCAAAATGAGCTACTCGCAACTTTAAACTTTGTATAAAGGGATCTTAAGAAGCCCTTTTTAATGTAAAAATAAACAGCCTACCTTCTGTTGTCTGCTGTATGAGACCCTGCCGGTTGCCGGTGGTCGGGGGTTTAGAGGTTAATTTTTAACCTACTATAACAATTATATAAAGCCTTTAAAACTAAAAATAGCTAAAGCGACAGAATATTCCAGCGATTTTCCGTTAATAATTAACTAGGCTGAACATCCTCGATTTGAACAGCCTAGGGAAAATCGCGTTTTGAACCTGCCCCCTCTAAACGGCGCCAAAATCGCGCACACGGGCTGGGACAGATTTTCAGCGAGTCTTCAGGTAGGCTTTGCTACATACCTACTGTCTGTACGGAGTTTGTACGTGCTCCCCATGACACGTGTGGGTTTCCCCCGAGATCGTCAGTGTCCTCCCACATTCCAAAGACGAGCAGGTTTGTAGGTTAATTGGCTAGGTCTAAGTGCATATTGTCCCTAGTGTGTGTGTAGGGTAGCGTTAATGTGCGGAGATCACTGGTCGGCGCAGACTCAATGGGCCGAAAGGCCTGTTTCCACTCTGTATCTCTAAAACTAAAAACTCAGAGATGCTGTCCGAGCTGTTGAGTTAACCCAGCTTTTTGTGTCCGTAATGTTATATGTTCTACAGCATCTCCGAGGAAAATCTATGCCTACCTGCTCCTGAGCTGTGAGGAGAGGTTGGGCAGGCTAGGACTTAGAAACATAGACAATAGGTGCAGGAGTAGGCCATTCAGCCCTTCAAGCCAATTCAATATGATCATGGCTAATCATCCAAAACCAGTATCCCGTTCCTGGTTTCTCCCCATATCTCTTGATTCCATTAGCCCCAAGAGCTATATCTAACTCACTCTTGAAAACATCTTTACTCCTTGGAGCACAGTAGAATGAGGGGTGATCTTATAGAGGTGTATACGATCATGAGAGGAATAGATAGGAGAATGCAGTCTTTTGCCCAAAGTAGGGGAATCAAGGACCAGAGGACAGAGGTTTAAGGTGAATGGGGAAAGATTTAATAGGAACCAGAGGGGTCACTTTTTTTTGGATGGTGGGCGTACGGAACGAGCTGCCGGAGGAGGTATTTGAGGCCTGTACTGTCATAACATGTATGATACATTAAGACAGGTACATGAATCGGACAGGTTTAGAGGGATATGGCCGAAACGCAGGCAGGTTGTTGGTCCTCCAAAATATTCCAAATGGAATTTAAACTGGAGGTGGACTAGTGTAGACGGGACATGTTGGTCAACGTATTCAAGATGGGACAAAGGGCCCGTTTCCACGTTGCACGACTTCTACAAGATGCATTCACAGCTTTTTGATTTAGTTTGAGCAACTTTGTAATGGAGTACTTCATGCAGCTTATATATTTTTTTCAAAATGAAAACTAGTGAGAAATGTGTTAAAGAGGGAACTGCAGATGCTGGAAAATCGAAGGTAGACAAAAATGCTGGGGAAACTCAGCGGGTGCGGCAGCATCTATGGAGCGAGGGAGATAGGCAAAGTTTCGGGCCGAAACCCTTCTTCAGACTAGTGAGAAATGTTGCTGTATGCAGTTTATTAACAGGCATCTTTCATTGCTACCTCTTTCAGTGAACAATATTACTAGAGTTAAAATGAGACAAAAAAAACTGAAATCAAACATAATTCTTTCTTCTCAGCTTAATGACACTAAACAAAATATTTACAGCAGATTTGCAAGTGTGAAATCGGTTTTAAATGAGCCTTGATAATGCAGATGGGATCTTTGGCAACGCATGGGACTGTGCAACAAAGTAGTGGAGTATCTCAGCAGCTCAGACTGAATCTGGGGTGGGGAATGGGCGGAGGGCACTCAGGTTCGGACTGATAATCTCTGCACGAGATTGTCAGCTTGGTAACAAGGAGAACAAGTCTAGTTGGGGCCCTCTAATTTTCACCAAGAGAGTTGTGAATCTGTGGAATTCTCTGCCACAGAAGGCAGTGGAGGCCAATTCACTGGATGCTTTCAAGATAGTTAGATATAGCTCTTTGGGCTAACGAAATCAAGGGATATGGGGAGAAAGCAGAAACGGGGTACTGATTTTGGATGATCAGCTACGATCATATTGAATGAAGGTGCTGGCTCGAAGGGCCGAATGGCCTACTCCGGCACCTATTTTCCATGTTTCGAAATACAATTTATTTTCAGACCATTTGTGTTGGTGGCGCAGTGGCGCTGCGGTAGAGCTGCTACCTGACAGTTCCAGAGAGCCTGGATCAATGCTGACAACGGGTGCTGTCCGTACAGAGTTTGCACGTTCTCCCCATGACCATATGGGTTTTCTCACGGTGCTCCGGTTCCCTCTCCTGTTCCAAAGACGTGCAGGTTTGTAGCTTAATTTACCCCTGTAAATTGTCCCTTGTCTGTGGGATAGAACTAGCGATCGCTGTTCGGCACAGACTCAGTGGGCCAAAGGGCACTGTTTCCGCACTGGATCTCCAAAGCCTAAAGTCAATCTGAAACATTAGCTTGTTTCTCTCCACTTGCTCCGAGTAGTGCAAGCCTTTATTTCTGTATAATATCAAAAGATTAAATGTTATTTAAGAATTAAATAACGTAAAATAATAAAATAAATATTAAGCAATTAAATAGAGATTGGGCAGCCAGAGGTCGTTAGAATGCATCCCAGTCATTGTAAGCAAAAGCAAGATAGCATTTTCCAGTATAAATGCAAATTATCTATTGATTCACATTTAATGAAGAGAGAGAATATTCTAATAACAACTGACCACTTGCTGGTGAGTGTGCATTGTATAATTAGCAAGAGGGTTCATAAATTGGCCTTCCTGGGGCAAAATATTCGGCCAAGAATCTGTCCAGACTCATAAAGAATGTTCATTTAATACCAGTTCACCAAGGAGAAATCCAAACCGCAAGAAAACAGCATCAATAATAAAATGGTACTATATTCTGCACTCTCACTTGCCCGATCAGTTTAGTTTAGATACAG
Source organism: Leucoraja erinaceus (assembly GCF_028641065.1). NCBI lineage: Eukaryota > Metazoa > Chordata > Chondrichthyes > Rajiformes > Rajidae > Leucoraja > Leucoraja erinaceus. The sequence continues at coordinate 13,154,043 of NC_073380.1, read as the reverse complement.
CACGGAAACATGCCCTTCGGCCCACCGGGTCCGTGCCGACCAGCGAATCCCGCACACTTACACTATCCTACATAAAACAGGGACAATTTTATGTAGGGTAAATTGGTCCCCTAATTTGAGGGACATTCTTGCTATTGAGGGAGTGCAGCGTAGGTTTACAAGGTTACTTCCCGTGATGGCGGGACTGTCATATGCTGAGATAATGGAGTAGCTGGGCTTGTATACTCTGGAATTTAGAAGGATGAGAGGGAATCTTATTGAAACATATAAGATGATTAAGGGTTTGGACACACTAGAGGAATGAAACATGTTCCTGATGTTGCGGGAGCCCAGAACCAGGGGCCACAGTTTAAGAATAAGGAGTAAGCCATTTCGAACGGAGAAATGGAAACACTTTTTCTCACAGAGAGTGGTGAGTCTGTGGAATTCTCTGCCTCAGTGGGCAGTGGAGGCGGGTTCTCTGGATGCTTTCAAGAGAGAGCTAGATAGGGCTGTTAAAGATAGCGGAGTCAGGGGATATGGGGAGAAGGCAGGAACGGGGTACTGATTGTCGATGATCAGCCATGATCATATTGAATGGCGGTGCTGGCTCGAAGGGCCAAATGGCCTACTCCTGCACCTATTGTCACCCTGGTCACTCCCTCTGCTCCCCTCTTCCACAGGGCAAGAGGTACAGAAGGCACACCTCCAGATCCAGGGACAGTTTCCTCACAGCTGTTATCAGGCCACTGAATCATCCCATCACCAACTCGAAAGCAGTCCTCGCCTCCCATCTACCTCATTGGAGACCCTCGGAACTCTGTAATCAGATGTTACCTTGCACAAAATATTATTCCCTTTATCCTATTTTTGTAAACTGTGGACGGCTTGATTGTAATCGTGTATAGTCTCTGACTGGATAACGCGCAACAAGAAAACCCTTTCACCATACCTCGATATACTATAAACTAATGTCTTTGTTCCAAAAGCAGATTTGCAACCAAGACTAGTCATAGACCTGGAGGCAAGTTTGAGCACAGGCGAAGAATGGTTTGAAATTAATGACAAGGATTTGAGTTGGTTTTAAATTATGCATGGTTACCAATTATGAAATGAATTATTTACTTTCCTCTATCACATTGCCTCAATATAGTTTCCTTTGAAGCCTACATTGCCTCAATATAGTTTCCTTTGAAGCCTACATTACTTCCCTTCAAAATCAGGCAAACAATTATCTTGGCCCACTGCCAGTTATACACAATCTTTTCTATTAATTATTTTTGAATATTAGAGGGGTAACTTTTTTCACACAAAGGGTGATAGGTGTATGGAACGAGCTGCTGGCGGAGGTGGTTGTGGCTGGTACTATCACCTAGAAAGTAGATGCAGGAGAAGGCCATCAGCCCTTCGAGCCAGCACCACAATTCACTGTGATCATGGCTGATCATCCACAATCAGTACCCCGTTCCTGCCTTCTCC